>NW_017675334.1:34464-36190 GCF_001879085.1 Nicotiana attenuata
TACAATATATATATATATATATATATATATATATATATATATGTATATATATATATATATATGTGTGTGTGTGTGTGGGTTGCGCATGTGGCGAGACAAGGTGGGAACATTATGATGCATGTGCGGCGAAACAAGGCGGGCACTTAGTATGTTATTATTTGCACACGTGGCGAGATAAGGTGGGCTGTGTCAGGGATTGATTGTGATAATTTGTGATGGCCTGGGGGCATTCTTGTTGTTTAATATTGTGTTGTGGTACGCTTACCTGTATGAGCTTTATCTCGTGGAAATTGTGAGGAAACATCTTACGTGCTGTCCGTTCTTTTCCTTACGCTTATTAGCTGGTAGGAACTATGTTAAAGCACTTGCACAAGCATACACGTAGTTGAACACTCTTATTAGATGTGAAGTCCTCCTGATTTTGCTGAGCATAGATGTACACCCTCGTTTTCTTGTTATATATGTGAGAGTGACTCTAGTTAGCAAGTGAGTTGTCAGCATGACCATGAGGTTGATGAGGGCACAGGATGCCAAGTGTTAGATTTCAGGTACTGGGGCTCGTGAGCTGTAAATTGTCCGAGATTTGGTACTTCATGGAAATTGTTGGATAAGACCTGATGTGAACACTGTCGTAGGACCTGAGTTATTGCTTACATGTACTGTATTGTGAATTTAGGATTCGGGTTTGTGTTTTCATTCGCTCTTCTATGTCATTATTTTGGTATTTCCACTGCTACTTGTTGTTTTTCTTCCCTTATTGTGATTGTAGTATTGTTAACCATCTCGTGTAGTTTGTATATATATACATCACGTTCCGTTGTTCCTATATTTGTAAAGTTTATTGGACCGGTAGGTGTCTTGACTGTTCCTCGTCACTACCCCACCGAGGTTAGTCTTGATACTTACTGGGCACCGCTGTGGTTTGCTCATGCTACTCTTCTGCACATTTTTGTTGTGCAGATCCAGGTATTTCCACTCCGTCTTATCATCCTTGAGGCGAGGCGCTTCTGTAGAGACTTCGAGGTATATCTGCCGCGACCGTAGACCGAGGAGTCCCTTTCTATCTTTCTGTAATAAGTATAGCCCTTTTCCTTTGTTTAGACAATTCCGGAGTTAGAGCTTCTTATGTATCTCTTAGCTTGTGATTCGTGAGATTCCGGGTTTTGGGAATTGTTGTTAGCTTCGAGAGTTGTTATTGTATGTGCCGAGCGGCACCTTTAACACTGTTTCATTTTACCATTTCGGTTTTTAATTATTACTTCCGTAATTGTTGTTTATATTTCGCATTGTTAGGCTTACCTAGTCGTAGAGACTAGGTGCCGTCACGATCACGATGGTTCACGGAGGGCGAACCGGGATCGTGACACCTGTTTAACCATATCTTTCATTAATTAATCAATAAAAATTTTAAACAATCGAGTAAGACAGTATTGGTAGCATTCAAAGAAATAATCTCCACATAATGTTCATATTGTTAATAGTCATTGTTTGATTCCTAACTTTCTTTTTCACATTCCTAATTTATGCAAAAATTTATGTACAGTAATATCTTATACGAGATATAATACAAAATAATATGTGAGTAATATATGGATTACCACAACTAAATGACTCCTCATAGAGTTAACAATCTTTTATTTTCAAAAAATTGGAATTATATATATATATATATATATATATATATATATATATATATATATATATATATATATATATATATATATAT
>NW_017675334.1:36203-69800 GCF_001879085.1 Nicotiana attenuata
ATATATATATATTTCCTTCAGTATAAATTTATATGACATAGTTTGACTCAACATACAGTGACAAAAGAAAAGAAGAGTGTTGAAACTTGTAATTTTAAACATATCATAACATTTGTGTGACCGTAAAACTTTTGATACTTAATTTCTTTTTAAACAAGCAATAATATTTGCATAGTGATAAAGTTTCATTAAAAATTAAATGAATAATTTAAAGTTATATTATTGCAAATAAAAAATAAGTCATTTTCATAATATGACTTATTAAAAAATAGTGTCACACAAAATGAAACAAAATAAGTATTAATTTTAATACAACAAAGCAAAATATCCAACAAAAGTTATCACATTATAATATGTGCATTACATTCTCTGAATTACTGATCCTGCATACAAACCACTCCCATAAACCCTCAACCAACCCCAACCCCACAAATAAAAAAGGAAAGGACAAACACTCATCAAACTATCTGTATACATAAATGGAGCTTATCAATTAATGCTTTGCAGCATATTGGTTGATTAAGGCCAGTGCATTGCTAGTGACCTGAGCTAGATTACCGATCCGGTTTCTAATCGAAGCCTTAATTCTACCATTTAAGGCCCGACCCGCAAACCCATCGGTACAAGTATTCTCATCGGTGATAGCAGCGCTGACCCATGTCTCCACGTTGCTAATATGCCACAAGAAATCCTTCCCACGGCTATGGTCCACTTCCTTGAGCTCACTCACCGATTTGCTTAGCCGATCTACACTATCACTTGTCTCCTCTATACAATCTTTAATAGCTGCGTATTCTCTGGGCTTTAATCCCTTGAATTTCAAGAGCTTTCTTACGAATCCCTTTGTGGATTGGGCTCTGTCCAGGCTTACGGACAAGGCTGTTTTGATTAGCTGTTCTTGGCTGTTCTTTATGGTCTGTGCGTAACCGGAAAGAGAAGCGAAGCACAAATCGGGATATGTAGTGGGTTTGCAAGAGTTTTTGATGAAACTGGTGGCGGTGTCCGCCGCGCCGGAGAGGTAGAAGAGAGAGAGCGCAGCTGCAAGAAATACAAGCTTTGCTGCGGCCATTTTTGAAAGGATTTGTTTGGTTAATTTGATGCTGGAAAAGAATGGGTACTGTCTTTATAGAGCAAAGTTGGGTCCCCCTATTGGCCCCATTTGCCCATAAAATTTCAGTGTTAAGTCTTGTAAATGATCCATTATATAAGGGTAGTGTGATTGGTGGGATAAGATATATAGTAGTAATAAATTGAGATAAACGGAATTATATTATCTAGCGTTTGATTATAGGTATTAATTAGTCCTGAGATTGAAGTGGAGTAACTAGCTATCTTATACATAATTTATCCCATCTTGGCAATCAAATGACCCCTGATAGTATGAAAAATTTCTACACTATCAATCTTACAGGTAACGCTGAAATAGCTGAAATACCAAAAAAATTCATTTGTAAAATATTTCAAGTGAAATAGTTGCTGTAACTCGCAATTTTCATTTTTCTTTTCAAGTGAGTTTATGTTTTAAAAAAATGTTCAGATACTGTTTTTAACTTTTAAGTTAATTTTTTTTTAACCTTCAATAAAGTATTATTCAAATGCCGACTAACATAGGTCAAGGTGGTGGTCGAGGATTTGGCGTGTTTGCATTATTATGTAGGGCAGGAAGTATATACAGTGATAAATGCACTAATCAAGCATGAATTTAAGGCTAGGTGTGGGTGCGAGGGTCATAGATATTATTGTGTATGGACAGAGTAGAATATACTCCCTCCGGTCCAAAATAAGTGATTTTTTGGCCTTTTTCTTGTGGTCCAAAATAAGTGATTTTTCCAGATTTCAAGAATGAATTAATTATTTTTTTCCTACATTACCCTTGGAGTAAATAGTGTTGGAGTAGGTGTTAGGAGTGTTTATGTGAGATAGTAAAGGTTAATATGGTCAATTTCATTGCTAATTAATGTTAGAAGGTGGATTTCTTAATCTGTGTGAAAACATCCAAAAAATTACTCCCTCCGGTCCAAAATAAGTGATTTTTTAGTTTTTTTCTTGTGGTCCAAAATAAGTGATTTTTCCAGATTTCAAGAATGAATTAATTATTTTTTTCCTACATTGTCCTTGAAGTAAATGGTGTTGGAATATGTGTTAGGAGTGTTTATGTGAGATAGTAAAGGTTAATATGGTCAATTCCATTGCTAAATAATGCTAAAAGGTGGATTTTTTTAATTTGTGTGAAAACATCCAAAAAAATCACTTATTTTGCACCGGTAGAAGTATGTATTAATGTGATGTACCCCGCTAGTGCGGAATTAGGCAAAATCTGTTGACAATGGGCAACTGACAATGACGCCTACGCACATGTAATATCAGACCGGAGTTGAAATTTACAAGTATAACGTGAAATTCACAAATAGTTACTAAAATTCATAAATGGATATAAAGAGGGTTGGTTCAAAACTTTTAATAAGTCACATATGACAGAGCCATGACTTATTAACAATGATTACCAGCTTATTATCATAAATATAATGTAATGTTTTAAATTTATTGAGTTAATTATGTCAAGACAAAAGGTAGTGAAAGCAAGCTTACCTAGTTGCATCAGTCATGGGCGGATCTACATTATAGGTTATAGGTTCTTGAACACCTATTACTTATGGAATCAAACACTATTATTTATTAAAAATTTTATATAAATATATTAATCGAGTACCCAGTCTTAATAACAATTTTAAGATGAAAAATAATTAAGCACTCATGATTTAAAAATTCTAGATCCGCGACTGGCATCAGTCTATGTCTACATTATTAATTAATGACTAGTTAAAACACAAGAGTGATCGGATCCCCTATTTGAGAAAAAAGATTTTATCAGTTCATCAAATTGTTCAATTAAGCTTATAGATACAATACTTTTAAAGTACATCTTTACTATTACAATTAAAAGTATTTTGACATTATGCCTACCCATAACTAACAATGAAGTAAAAATCTTTGGAAATTTGGTAACGACGATTGTTTTTTCCCTCTTTTCTCCCTTTTTAGCTTTTGTTTGGCGAGCGGTAAAGGTGTCTAATCAGTGTGAAAGGATTTTCCAGAAAGCAGTGGGAACAAAAATACTCTTTCTTTACTTAAAAGAAAAAATTACTTTCAATTACTATTGCATTTCACGCTGATGCTTTCCCTAAAGTAATTGCATTCACTCCACAACTTCTGTTACGCGGCGTCTTCCTGAGATTCCTTGGAAGGGCGACGTAAGGCTAGGCAACTGATGTCAGTGCAGTTGCTGTCCGCCAACTGAGGTCCCCTCCGTACGCTAGACGAGATTGTCAGTGCCGTACGGGAAAACCAATGTCAAGAGCAATTGAGAGAACAGAAATGAGAATTCAGAATGAAAGAAAGCTTGATTGCATTAATGAAAGCTATTACAGAAAAGCAACGCGGTGTCGAGGGGGAGAGACACCAGTGCAGAGAATTGCTTGCTTGCTAGAAAGTTTTGATTGCTTGATCCCCCCTAATAGTACTTAAAAAAAATAATCCAAAGTTACAAGACTAGACTTGACTAAGCTAGAGAAACATAATGGAAGTACATGAAATAAAACTACTCTATATTTACAATGAAAATGACTTAGTTTTCTATAAGGCAGCAGCAGGTCCGTTGTCAGCAGCAGTGTCTTTGGCATCACGGTCTGCGCGCGCGGCGCTGTTGGCTTCTGCCTGCGGCTTGGCGCTCGCGAGGGATATCGGCGGGGCGACAGAGGCACCTGCGCGCTTGTCACTTGGCGCGGCCAAGACCACGGGGCCGTCCGTGGCGCTAGGCATTGGGAGGTTTGCTAGGACGCCACGGGGCGCGCCCAAGGGGTCATGGGGCATGGCTGGAAAGCCGCCCATGACACTTCACATGTCGGCATTCTCATCATTATTACTATGTCTTTAATTGCAAAAATTTAAAATCAGCATGAACCTATTCCCGATCTTTTAATATAACTTTAAATTAATGTGTACAATCCATCTTATAATTGATCGATCTTTGTTTGGTGAAGCTGGATGCTAATTAGGATTTCACTCAATTTTAATTTAAAATGATTTCGATTGATATTCTAAAGTTTTGATGCCACAATTAATATATATTACTTGTATCATATATGTTGTATATTCAAAATATATAAATATTAGTAGTAAGTATGTAAAAAGGAAAACATTTAGGAGCAAACTGAAACTGGAGTTTGCTGTAAGGGTCCTTGGAGCAAATTAACATCCCAAACAACAATTCTTTTATCAAATTTGACTCACAAAACTAGAATTTGACCTTTTCTTTGAAACAAAATTATATAATTAATATAGTACTATCAAAGTAGCTCTCATTCAGTACAAATCTAGAGAATTCCAAAAAGTAGAGTTTCTTAAATTTAGAGATGAATACTTCTGTTTACCTCGAAAATACGAATAACAGTTAAACTTGTTTATGGTTTTAAAGATAAGTGATTTAGTTCAATACTAATTAATAACCAAGAAATCTAACGTATAAATGAAAGAATTAAATTGAATCGAACCAGTGTTTAAGCAAGTCTCGACCTCGAGCTGTGATGGCCTCAAGGTTGGTCAACAAGAACAATAAAATAAAGACAATGAAGTTAAGAGACAATTCTGATGAAATATGAACAATAAAGTAAGAGAGTATATTCTTTACTAATGACTGATGATGGTTACAAATGATTGGGGTCCCCTTTATATAATAAGGGAACCCTAAATTTGGTACATTTCTATTTACAGTAAGAAATCTTATTGGGACAACTGTCTAACCGTCTAGTACGGATTTGTACTAACTCGTACAAATCAATTTCGGAATTCACGCCATGATCTTGGGGACGTGGCGGGAATCTTGCTCTTTCTATTTCAAATCCATAACGGCATCATCTCGGGGTTGGTCATACTTGGCTCCGATATTCCTCGAGCACTTAGATCTTCGAACCTCGTATTCTGCCTTCGAGCTCGAGCTTGGTCTATATTAAACCTGTTCTCGATGTGACCTCTCGAGCCTACAAAATCGGGGGCATATGATTTTGACCGTATACAGATAGTCCCCGTATTTCTTAGAATGAAATTATAAGAAACGACTTGAGCCTTGATTTCTCCAAAGTCCTTGACGATGACGTCATTCCCGTGACGTAGGCGCTCGAGGTGACCGAAACGTCCCGTCTGTTCGCTTTCCAAAACATTAAATGCTTGGTCAGTGGTGGTCGACCATTAGCGCCGTCGAAACGTCACCGCTTTCCTATAAATACAAGGTTCAAATTTGGAAAAAATTTACTTCAATCTTCATCCCTTTTTACATCTCCCTCTCTCCATCTTTTCTCTCTCATTACTCGTAACTCTCGTTCTTTTAGTGCCAGAAAACCTAAATCTCCATATCTTTGAATCAATGGCGAAAACTTCTAAACCCGTTCCTCAAAAAGAGAAAGCTTCCTCCTCCTCTTCCCGGCCGGTCAAACTCGTGGCACCGTCCCTCCACGAGATTATCCCCGGCCCCTGCATTATAAAGAAGGATTTCAATATTGGAAATCCCCCCCGCAATCCCTGTCCGATACGAGCATGTGTCCCGATATATTAGTTCGATAATGAAGAAGCATCTTAAAGCCATGAAGAAAGACTGCGGCTGGGGGGACGAAGTCGTGGTATAGATCCCCGACCCCGAGGAAAGCATTACTACTCATGTGGAGGGGTTCTTAAGTGTTTACACTTACCCCTTCACACTGGGTCCTCTTGATCCGGTCATGATTGACTTCTGCAAAAGATATCAAGTCACCCTCAGCCAAATCCACCCCTCTTTCTAGCGTATCCTGATTATGCTCCGTTACTTTTCTAGCAAGGACGAGGGGTTAGAGTTTACCCTCAATCACCTCATCCGATTGTATCGACCTCAGCTCTTTCGAGGGTTGATCAAGCTCCAATGTCAATTGAGCAAAGCCTTCTTCGCTAGTAATGACGAGGATAAGGACCGAGGCTGGATGAGCCGGTTCGTCCAAGTTAGGACCTCGGATGTCATCCCCGAGGAAAAAATGCCGTTCCCCGAGAAATGGAACCCCAATTGTAAGTGAAGTTTTTTCCCCAGTACCTTCTTGTATTCCATTTCCACATTTTGTAATGCCTTTACCTTTTTTGCAGCTGTTGCTTAGATGCCCCATGCAATCCTTAACCTCGAGGACTGGGTCCGAAAACTGGTTGCGACCTCCTCGTACGACGAGCGCAATGGCGTGATTTGTCGAGGGCAAATGGGAGGCCAAACACCACGGTTAGTTCTTCTCCCAGGTCTTTGACACTTTCCCTTTTATTGGAGGCGTTGTCTTACTGATCCTTATTTTTCATTTATGTAGGCATTGGAGATGTCTCCAAAATGAGGCCAGCCCCGTCGTCGTCGCTCGGCTCGGCTTCAGCTTCGGCTTGATTGATTAATCTTTTTGGACAAAATTCTTTTTAAATATTTAATTAATTAATTAATTAAATTTAAGAAAATTCAATCCGGAATAACCCATGACCCGCGACCCGGTCCGGTCTGGCCCGTTTTTCTTTCCCGGATTATTTTTAATCCGTTTTTACATTTCCTGCAATATTTTCAACAGCTATGGCTGTTCTGAAACAGTGTCACACCTGTTCCAACAGCCATGGCTGTTCTGAAAGGTTGCAAACCTTTTCAGAAACAGTACCAAATTGGCTATAAATATTCCTTCAAATCCCAGAATATTTACTTACAAATTTTTCTGATAATCTTCTTCTTCTTCTTCTGCACAAAAATTCCAGTGTGTTTTACAGCCTTCGAGTGGTTCGCTGTTCATCGGCGTTTTTGGTACCAACACGCCGGTGAGTTAAATCGTTCTATCCTGGGAGGATATATTCCAGAACCTCGGGTACTTGAGGAGAATGATTTCCTTAAGGACACATTGTGTATTCAGTGGGCTCGATTTGTTCCTATACCATTTTCGAAATTTATTTTGAAGTTCAAATACTGTTTTTAGACTTTATTTCTACTAACTTTCCGTTTCTGTTTTCAGAAAGATTATTGTTTTTTATTTATTTACAGCAATAGAGATTAATAACAGAATTAATATATCATTATGCTTTAATTTGACAAACAAAATGTGGACAGTCGTCCAATGAAGCTCTACTTATATATTCTTCCCCAATTCCACTCAAAGGCGGATTCAAGATGTGAAACTTATGGGTTCTCAATTTTATCGTGGAATTCATATCTTATATTTCTATTTTATTAAATAGAACAATATTTATAAAATTTAAAACAAAACGAGTCTTAAATACTAATTCTGAAACCAAAATGTTGAAGATATTTATTACATCTCCTCTTTTGTTAGAAATGGAGTATCCATTTCATTTTGCGTTGTCCAAGTATGTCAACAACTAAAGAGAAACTACCACCAAAGGATGTGTGTACTGGATGGGACTGCTTCTGCCTTAACTAGAAGTCTCGAGTTCGAGCCCTGGGTATGGAAAAATCCTTGGTAGGGAGCGCTTCCTACCGAATGGGCCCTACCGACGTGAATCTGGAAATAGTCGGGCTCCAATGCGGGTACCGGACACCGGGTGGGAAACAAAAGATTAGATTAAAACCAAACAAATAACAAGAATTTAGGAAAATGCATAAGTACCCCCTGACCTATACCCGGATTTCCAACTACACACTTTTTCTTTGCGGGAATTCTATTACCCCCCTAAACTTATCTTAAATATAATTATTTGCACCCTTAACGCTGACAACCAAACTCTTGGCACGTGGTGAGCTACACGCGCCCCCACATGTATTTTTAGTACTTTTTTTATTCTTTCTTCTTTTTCTTATCCTTTTTTCTTATTTCTTATTATTCTTATTTTTTTGGGTTATTTCATTCTCTTTCTTTTTGTTTTGGTCACCGGCGGCATAAAATGGTGGTCGTCGGAATTTCACAAACACCATTTTTTCCGGCGAATTTTTTTTTCCGGCGATAGATTTTTATCCCGATCTAAGTGTGTTAATAGATTTTTATCCCGATCTAAGTGTGTTTTATTTTATATATATATATATATATAAATTTTTCTTGAAAGTATAATTTATGTGTGGGACGAAAAGCAAAAGAAATAAAAATAAATATAAGCTGAGAAAACTTTTTCCAGTTAAAATTTCAATACATCATTTTTTTTTCCGGCGTGGGAAGGTTTTCCGATGATGAATTTTTTCCCCCAAATCTGAGTGTATTTTGCTTTTGCTTTGCTTATGAATAGATCTTTTTGAGAGTTTAATTTGTGTGTGAAAAGAAAAAATGGAAGAAAATCGGTTAGACAAAGTCGCCGGTGAATGAATATCCGCCGGAATTAGAGAAGAAACGAAAAAAAAAGTAAAAGAAAAAAGACAAAGAAAAAGGAAAAGGAAAAAAAAAAAAGTAAGAAAAAATGGTAAAAAAGAATAAAAAATAATCTGAAAATCGTTTTTTCTTGCTTCTCACTCTCTTTTGGGAGAGTGAAATACACACACTCTGCCACGTCAGCGTTAAAGTTGCAAATAATTCCATTTAAAATAAGTTTAGGGGGATAATAGGATTCCCGCAAAAAAAAAGTATGTAGTTAGGAATCCGAATATAGGTCAGGGGCTACTTATGCATTTTTCCCAAGAATTCTATTGTTTTATAATCTTTATAGTCTAATTAAATGGTCTTCTTTGGCGTTTATTAAAAAAAAAGTGTGGTTTCCTGCATATTCCAAAATGTAATGAGAGAGACACATTTGCAATTTCTTCTCCTATTCGAGCAATTGACAAAGATGACAGTAAAATGATTCCAGAAATCTTCTCCTTGACAGATCCATGTCGGTGCGACTATTTTCTTTAACTTAAAGGCCAGCCACAAGTAGCAATGTCAGAATTTTAAGAAGGATGTTCAAAATTTAATATACACATATAAAAAATAATTTTTAATATATATACGCAATATAAGTTTTTATATATATAATATTATTTTTTAATAAAGGGTGTTCAATTGACCGCCCATCAATACATGTGGCTAGCCACTGCCAGTCATCTAAACTTGCTCACTTATACTTGTTGTACCGACACTAAAATGAGTATCTTGAAAGAATAAGCATAGAAGATACTAAAAAAAATCCACTCTTCTAATTAATATCTTGCTCAAGTATGTCGACGGCTGATATTATACTTTTATCATTTTTCATAAGAAAACACCATGCCTGTCTTGATCAAGCATGTTGACAGCTCAAGATATTCGCGCTACAAACAAACAAATGAACGGACGCAAAAGCAAAAGCTAGAAATGGATTATTCAGCCGTGCCAAATTCAAAATTTAAATGTTGCTCTAATTTCTGAGTTAAGAGAATATAATACCCTCAAACTCGTCTAAACTATACGATTTTTTCCTACCTAAACTATCGAGTGTCCCCGAAAACCCCCTGAACTATATCCCCCTTCGTAATAAAACCGCTCCGTCGCATTAGCCCTAGTGCGTATGATACACGCTCTAAATAAATTATAAAACATGCCATGTGGCATGTGATGATGGGCTATAATTACGTATTTTAGTCGCTTATTACACTCTAATTTACTGCACTTTAATTGAGTTTGAGCTTTAATCGCTAGTGTCTTGCGCTAACTGTGTGTTTTATGCCTTGTTGGAGTGATTCCGAGCTATGTAGATGTTATGGAATGAATTCAAGTGATTTGGAGCTTTGAAGTCCGAGTAAAAGCTCAAGGAATTAAGCCGGCATCGTGTTTGGGGATCAACGGATGATAGTTAGAGCGAACGAAGTATCGAGTAGGCATATCGCGCACTGTCTAGTAAAATAGATATAACTTTTTGCTCAGAACTCCATTTGGGCTCCACAATATATGGTTGGAAAGCTAACTCAAAGGGATACAACTTTCATGTTTTACGTTTTTCCAAATTCCAAATGGAACAGTGTCAAAAACGCGATTGAAACTGCGACTGCGGACCTGACGCGGACGGAGACAGAATATAACCCAACTAGCGCGGCCTTAGCGCGGCCGCGCTAGTCCAGACGGAAAAACAGATCTGAAGGGTACTTTTGGAAGTTCAAGACCAATCTCCTCAACCTATAAAATGTTTAGTTCGTCCAAAGGAGCTGGGAAGACGTTTTTAGGGTTTAGAATAAGGAAAAAAAACAAGAGGCAAGGAGGTAGAGACACAATGGAGCAAGGCGGGGAATTCTTCAACAAGTTTTTCCTTCCTCTTCCTATTTTTCATTGTTGGTTATGATTTTTAGTATTGTAGTTTTACATACTATTATGAATAGCTAATTCGTTTTCTAGGGTTTTGATGGAACCTTTTGGGGATGAATTGGTTGTTATATTAATATAGTTTTGAGTTAGTTGCTAATCTCTATTTGTTCAACTACGTTTTGATTTTGGTTAATTGAAAGGATCCTCAATTAGCCGTTCCTATTTATTATGTATCTTCTTGAGAGAGAGTGCATATTTAGGTAGTTGTTTGAACAACATCACTCCCGGAGTATAGGCGAGAGTCATAACCGAGGGTTTAGAGGTTGGATTAGAGATAACGATACCTCGGGTGCGATTTAAGTGAACTGTAATGTGAATCTAGCTAGCGTAGCTTGAGAGAGTGCGTCTAGTAAATTATTATAATTGCTTGAGAGAGATTTATGATAGCTGGAGAGTTCATGATTGATAGAGGCAACTAAGTCAAAGCTATAAGAAACATACAATTAATGAAATCAACAATTGGGGAAATCATAACTCTAAGACCTCCTTAATTTAGTCTCCAAACCTTTGTCTCGTTAAGTTGATAATTTTATCATTTATAGTATTTGTTGGTTAATTAGTTAGATATAATAATCTTAATATTTATAATTTAGAAATTGTTCAAACTTGTCTTCTTTGCGATATTGAACAATTACAGCGAAACCTTAGTTCTCTGTGGGATTCGACTCCAGACTTTTAGACCGGATTATATTTGCAGCGATCGCTTATCCTTTTTAGGACTAGAGTTGGGCGTGATCAGCATACCACGTGGATAATTAATCTAATTAATCATAAAATTGGCATTAATTAGCCTAAAATAAGTTATTACTCTCAGTCAAAAAAATTGGGTGGGTTTTTACTCGTTCCCTTCAGTAAAGTGGGTCATTTACTCTCAGTCAAAAAAATGTCCTTTTACTCTCATAAGAGAAAACTCTCATCGGATCTTCAACATCTCTTCTCCGATCATCTTCCTTCGATTTCTCTTTCCAAAACTAGTCGCTGCTACCATCGATTCCTCTTCAAAACTGGTCGCTGTATTTTCGAATTTGGAATAAAGGCGGAAGATTTGCTGGTGTGAATCAGAACAAAATTAGGGCTTAGTGTTTTGCTGGTGAAATATCTTCCTCCGATTCTTTGAAGAATCTGAAGATTATTAAAGAAGATTGCTTCAATACAAGTTTTATTCTTTATTCCCTATTAATTTTGTTGCGAAATTATAATAGGTAGGTGCTGCGATTTAGTTCGTAGTAGAAAATTTTTTGGGTCTTTTTTTTTGAGTGTTAAAACCTCATAACTCTTCTACAAATGGGTGTTCTTCTTTCAAATTAATTTGGGTAACAATGAAGGATGGATAAAATGCAAAAGCTAAAAAGTATACTCAATAAACAGAGATAGAATTTCAAACGGAATTAAGATGAAGAAAGAGAAAAAAGGGTGAAGAAATGGTGAAGAAAGGTGAAGAAATGGAGAAGATGTGTAATATAAAGAAAAAAGGGATAAAATATAAGATTTTTAAATAAATGAGCTAATTAGCCGTTATTCAAGCTGTCAGGTGGGCCCCTTTTCATGCTGATTGCCCACCTTTTTCATGCTGATTTTCACCCTTCACGCGCTCTTGCGCAACTAATTTCACACAATATGCCACATAAGCGACGAGGGGGTTATTACAAAGGGGGATATAGTTCAGGTGTTTTCGGGGACACTCGATAGTTTAGGTAGGAAACTGACAAAAAATCGTATAGTTTAGGCGGGTTTAAGGGTATTAACTCATTATAAAATATATTTAACTGTATTAATACTTTATCTGTCAAACATACATAAAATTTGATCTTGACACACTGAGTTCTGTTGGTACCTACAGACATATAATTGAGTCCGGAACTAAAATTTATTTTTTGGGACTTAACGCACAAAAATAGGTGAAAAAACCAACTGATGACCAATTTATATATAACGCATGTTTTGAATGCGCTTTACCTTAACAACACGTTTGTCCGTTAAGTATAGCGCATGCAACCCATGCGTTATTATTGAATTTTTGATTAGCGGTCATATATATATATATATATATATATATATATATATATATATATATATATATTATATATATATATATATATATATATATATATATATATATATATATATATATATATAGTAGGGGGAAAAAGTGATGACTTGGCACCTCTCTTAAGCTTGGAAAGATATTTATCTTTTTTGTCATTTTTTTGCCCTTTCCTCTCATTTCTCTACCAAAAAAAAAAAAAAAAAAAAAAAAAAAAAAAAAAAAAAAAAAAAAAAANAACATTTGTGTAACGTTCCAATTTGTCTTTATGTTCTATTGAGAGTGGTACTTAATTATCTTAAAGTAAGAAAATGAGCCAGCTCCGGTTACACAAAGTTTGTAACGTTTGATGAAATTGCAGCCTATCTCCTTCAAATAGAGCAAGCATGCTTCTGCTTGAATATAACGTTTGATGAAATATGTAACCAGTAATTGTTCTTTCAGTTGTATGTGGTGGTGGTGGTTTGTAAGCATAAACACATTGCTTTTGTAGTCTCTCTTTCTGTTTGTTTTGTTGGACTAGAATAGGTATTTGCAAGATTGTCGCTCAGTCAGAAATACAAAGGTTGATCATGTGGTTTGCAACAAAATTCCTTCTAGCTTATCCACATGTTAGTCATTTGCTTGCTAGAGTTCACAATTATCATTTCAATATATATATATATATATATATATATATATATATATATATATATATATATATATATATATATTGTATATCTTTTTCCAGTTCTTCAAGATTGCTATCTAAGGCATGGAACTATCATGGCATCCAAATCTAAAGGGGACAATGTAAGCTAAACTTGAGTTTCTTCTCACTATTGTATTCTATGTTTGTACTACTATAGAGGTATCTTCTATTTTTTCTTTAAGTATTTGCACTCCATTACTATTATTTTCTATGTGATCTCTGGTGCTCTTTAGCATCACACCTACTCTGGTGGTCTACGGTAAGAATTGCTACTTTAATGGAATGCGTTGATGTTAAATGATCATACCTTTTCTCTAAACTAAAAAGCTATAACTAATTGGTGGAAACCAACACATATTTCGATAACAGAAAATTTATTGTTGTCAATCGCATATATCTTTTTGCCTTATAGAAACTTATTGTTGTCAATTGGTGATCAAAATAGGAGCAACAACTGGTCAGGGACTAGAGTTTAGAGGTTCATGATGCTTAAGCATTTAACATATCGAGCAAGGTCAAGACATCCTAACATACTCATTCTCCAGTTTTTCCACTTCTTAGTCATTTTGCGAGCAGGGGATATGAGGCATGAATTTTAATTCAGATTGATACCTAATAATGTCTCTTAAGCAATTTTGTTGCATGAGCTATCTTGAGACTACTAAAATAGCAGGAATTAGTAACGGATCCAAGCTAACACCGGATTCAAGATGTTGTCGTGTAGTGGATCTCGACTATTGCTCGTTTCAGCTCCCAAATCATCATTTTTTCACAATTCAAAAAACTTTAAATCGAGGTATTTCAGTTTACTTTTTGGTAAAACTCATATATATAAAGTGCTTATTAGTTGTTTTTACTATGTTCTATGTTTTTTTGTGATCGTTTTGTGATATAATTAACTTTTTTTGTTTTTTTATCTGGATTAATTTGTTTATGTGCTAAAAATTTAGTAAAAATATATATTATTATTTTATTAATAATTATTGTTATATGTGATTTTATAATTGTACGTATATTAATATGTGACTTTATTGTTCTTTAGTGCCCATTATTGTTTTGTGCCTTTAATTCTTTCGCGTGCTAATGATTCTTTAGCGTACAAGTGGGTGCAGCTTTTTCAGGTCGACATGATAATACACATAATGCATATTGGTGATGTGTTACGTTTCGCATGCTAATGATTCTTTAGGATATAAGTGGGTTTAGCTTTTTCAAGTCGACAACTTTTTCAGGTCGACAGCCTTTTCAGGTCGACATGACAATACACACAATGCATATTGGTGATGTGCTACATTTTGCGTGCTAATGATTCTTTAGGGTACAAGTGTGTGCAACTTTTCAGATTGACAGCTTTTTCATGTCGACATGACAATACACATAACGCATATTGGTGATGCTCTACGTTTACCATACAAGTTCGTGCAGTTTAGTTCTTCTTAAGTTGAACCAACATTGCAATATTCAAAGACTATTTCAAGAACCATTACAACATCCATTTCAGAAATGCCACTAACATTTAATAAGTGGTTTAAGAAGAGGCAAAAGGTAAACGTAGTTCAACAAATCCATATGGAACACGTCATAACACAATCGATCCCTACCTTGAAAAATTATGCTAGATTGCTATACTGATTTGGTTGATGACAAGTGGTACGGTGCTCTACGTCCCATGTGAAATAAGCCTATCAATATACACACTAATCTCAAAGTTGCAGGGCACATTATTGAGGGTGAAGCGCATTCTACAAAGCCTGAAGGTATACGAATTTGGGGCGAAAAACTTCAATGGGTTCCCTTTACTCAAAACGATGTGATTATGAAGTACTGTGCCACTGGCATGGGCTAGTTATACCACAAGCACTGTCTGCAACCTTCCAAACAAACACACACAAAGATGAATCAGAAGTAATTCGGCATTTGATGAAAGAGATATTAGAGATGGAAAAGGCACTAGCCGTTCATCATACACTAGATGATCTTAACTACCTGCAAGGAACGGAGGATTAATATTGGGATTTATTAGAAAATGAAAAATTGCATAGAGGCATTGATTATCCTATTTTTCCAACAGTTGTCGAGTAGGAGGGACTACCTAAGTTTCTACCGCCGAGGTTGGACGTAGGAGTCCCATATTATTGTAGAAATCAATAAATGGTCTTATTGATGATAGCGCTAAAATACGAGAAATATGTATCAACTAGGGCCTAGATCACGATGCCCTGGGTCCGGATGGATGCGTACAAGATGTTCACGAAGAAGATGAAGACAATAACAATGAAATAGTATCCGACAGTGACGATAATGGCGAATGAAAATTGTTATTTATTTCTTGGGAAATATTTTAAATTGTTGTATTGAATCTTCAATTCTAAATATCAATCCTCATTAAACCTATTGGAAACATAATTTTATTTCAGAAATATTGCAAGCTGAACCTTTACAGACATTTAGTACAACGAAAACACTACAATAAGACACTAAGTTTATCCTTGATAATTGGGCACATAGATGAACCGCCACCTGGAGCTGAATTACCACCGCTTTCCAAACCACTTGAAGGACATTTACGACGATCATGTCCTTTTTGGGAACATATTCCACATTTACACGCATAAATGGTATCACCAACACCCATTTGGTTTCGTATCCAAATTCGTTTTTTCACTTGCCGTTGACGCACATAATCCTTGTTACACACCATTTTAAATGGTTCCGACAACCAATAATGATTGGTACCCACTGGTTGGAGGTGTCCACTACAGGTGTTTACGTATGCAACAACACTATATTCTTTATCAACGTACCTCGTCGCCGTAAAACCTGTATATTGAAAGCACTTCATGGCATGTGAGCATGGCAAGTGATAGATCGACCATTTACCACACGAACATAATCTTCTAGATTCATTGATGGTCTGGGTATTATTACCGCGGTTTTGATGCAGACATGTGCGAACTTCAAAAATATTTTGCTCGCTGCAATACTGCAAAAATGTAACCACTGTGCTCGCTTTCTACATTTCTCAAATAATTTCTTTGGCTGTGGAATAAATTCAACACCCCTTTCCATCAATGACGATGTACCTCTGGATCTTTCAATAAACCTCTCCGCCATCTGCTTGAATGCCATCCACACCATGGCAGTGACAGGCAATCCCAACAACCCGTTGAAAGACTTTGACACATTTGTAGTCAGAATTCCCCATCTTCTACCACCATCCTTATGTAAAGTCCACTTTTCAAGCTCATGTCACATCAACCAACGATAGACTTTTGGGTATTCCTACCTAATAAATTCCATTCGCCTCCTGAATTTACTCTCTTGGTGATCTGTTGTAGCCATCCACATTAAATCATGTAAGTTCTTGTTGGGACGAGCCCTCTGGAAGTTGGCCTTCAGGTGCCTAACATAGTAACGGTGGTATGCATACAGTTCCTGCCATGCACGCAAATTCTGTACAGAATTTAAAATACCACCATGTCGATAAGATATTAGACAAATACCTGAACGCTGTCTGACAATGTGCTCCTTCAAGTGGTTCAAAAATAGTGTCCAAGTCTCTTGACTTTCATTGGAACAAATAGCAAATACGAGGGGAAATATGCTTCCATTAGCATCTACTGCAACGGCGATCAACAACTTAATATCATACTTTCCATAGACATGAGTGTCGTCTATGGATATTATCGGCCGACAATGCACAAAACATCAATGGCTGGTTTAAATGCCCATAACACATATCTGAATATGAATTCTTGTGTTCTCGGACTCTGCTCAAGCTTCCATTCAGCCATAGTTCGGGGTTAAAGTGTTGCAATGCAGCTATATACCTGGATAGAGCGGCAAAGGACTTATCCCAGTTACTTTAAACAATCTCAAACGCACATGTACGCCCGAGAAATGCCTTTCTTTTGGTAATGGTACATCCATGTACCTGGTGGACAGATGTTATACACTCTTTAATCTTGTACCTTATGGACGATTCAATATGTGGAATTAAGACAAGAGAAATCAAGTCAACATTCAAGCAAAAATGATTCCCACTGAATGTGTCCATATCACAAGTGTGGGTGCCAATGTATTTCCCCACAATCCACATATTTGTTTTCAACTTTCTTGCATGCAGCATCCATGTACAACCTTGAAACCATCTATGACAAATAACCTTGTATACTTCCGGAGATGATTCATGAACCACGATCTCACGACACTCTTTTATGTTGTACATTCGCACCGCCCTTCTTAGGCGTGCTTTATCGGCAAAAAGCTTATTTTTTTACAGCACCGTTGGTCTAGATTCATCCCACATTATTGTTCGAATGTCGTCAAGATCCCTTGTGAGGGCATCCACATCCGGCATACTGGCAATTGATCAAGGTACAGAATTGTAACGACCTGACCGGTCGTTTTGAGCATTTGCACTTTGATCTCCAGTTCTCAGGCATGACTTGCCCCGTGTAATGTATTATGACTGGTGTAGATTGTTGGTTTTGGGTTTCAGGAAAATTGGAAGGAATTTGAAAGAAGAGTCTCAGTTGAAAGCTTTGAATTTAAAATATTGACCAAGAGTTGACTTATTTGTATACGAGCTCGGATCGGAGTTTTTATGATTTGGTTAGCTTCGCTGGGTGATTTATGACTTAGGAGCGTGATCGGAATTGGTTTTGGAGGTCCGGTGTAGAAATTAGCTTGTTTTGGCGAAGTTAGTATTTTGGCGAATTCCGGTTGATAGGTGAGATTTTGATCCGAGGGTCGGAATGGAATTCTAAGAGCTGCTGTAGCTTCATTATGTCATTTGTGATGTGTGTGCAAAATTTCAGGTCATTCGGACGCCGATTGGTTGGATTTTTGATCAAATGCGTGTTTCGGGAGTTTTTGGAAAAACATAGGCTTGAATTCGATGTGAATTGATGGTTTTGGTATTGTTTGAGGTGTTTTGGTGATTGGAACAAGTTTGAATGAGGTTTTAGGATGTGTTGGTGCTTTTGGTTGAGGTCCCCGGGGCCTCGGGTGAGTTTCAGGTGGTCAATCGGACCATTTTTGTGTTTGAGAGATTGCAGAATTTCAGTTCTGGTGTTGCAGGTATTTTGGCCTTCGCGTTCGCGAAGGGGAGCTCGCGTTCGCGAAGGGCTGAGTTCTGTGAGCTACGCGTTCGCAAGGGTCCATGCCGCGTTCGCGAAGGGTTGTGAGAGGCAGCATCGCGTTCGTGAGTGTCTATACGCGATCGCGTAGGAGAGATTGGGTCTGATGGTCAGTTAGTCATCGCGTTCGCAATGGAAGTGGCGCGTTCGCGAAGGTCAAGGCGGTGGAAGCATCGCGCTCGCGACGGGCGTGTCGCGTTCGCGTAAGGTAAAAGTTGTTCAATGTAATTTTGTGCTACGCGTTCGCGAGAGTTGGACCACGTTCGCGAAGAAGAAAATCCTGTAGCCGGGCAGAATGTTTTAAAGTCATCCTGTTCGCGATTTTGGGTCTATTTTCACCCATGGCTGCCCGTTTTTGGAGATTTTTGGAGGAAATGAAATATGGATTCAAGAGGAATCGACTTGAGGTAAGAATCTTGGTCTCAATACTCGTTTTTGTTGTGAAATCTACCTAGAAATTCAAGGGAATTTAACTAAAAATGGAAGAAACTAGGGCTTGACTTTTGAGATTTTTAAATTGGAATCTGCAGGGCCATTTGAGGTCGGATTTGAGAGTTTTTGATATGTAAAGACTCGTGGCGAGATAAGGAATCCGTTGATGTGAAAATTTCTGAGTTTCGAGAAATGGGCCCGGGGCTCGGGTTTTGGTAATTTTGGGATTTGTGCCCGTTATTGATTGTTTTCGATTGGGTTTTGTTCCCTTAGCATATTGTGACGTATTCGTTGTGGTTTTGGTTAGATTCGACGCGCGTGGAGGCCGACTTGAGGGGCAAAGGTTTCGCGAGCTTGAGATTACACCCGTTCGAGGTGAGTAATGATTGTAAATGATATCCTGAGGTTTTGAAACCCCGGATTGCACATCGTAGTGCTATATTGAGGTGAGACACGCGCTGGATGATGAGCGTGGGGTCTTTTACTACTGGGGATTGTGACTTGTCCGTCCCGATTGATGATTTTACTGCATATTTGACTGAAACTGATTTGTTATCATCATGATTTGGGCTGATTGCCATATTCGGGCTTCGTGCTAATTATTTGAACCCTTCGGGGATTTTTATCACTATTTCCTCACTGTTTTGACTCATATTGAAACTCAGTTCTGTTGATACTTATTGGTTTACAAACTCAGCCACTTTTATACAGATTTGAAACTTAAATGATATTTCTAAATGATATTTTGGGCTGAGAACTACTGTTTTACAAATGCCCGAGGGCTTGTGATGATTTCCGGACTGAGTGAGGCCGAGGGCCATATGTGAGGATATGCTGAGTGATATGAGGCCGAGGGCCTGAGATACTTTATATGCCACGCGGTGGCTTGAGTGACGTGAGGAGGCTTTCAGGCCTTGTGAGTGATGTGAGGAGGCTTTCAGGCCTTATGAGTGATGTGAGAAGGCTTTCAGGCCTTATGTTGATATAGCGCTTGGGCCGTAAGGGGCCCCTCCGGAGTCTGCACACCCACAGTGAGCGCGGGTACCCATATGATCTGAGAGTGAGCCCGAGGGGCTGATACTATGCCGAGTGACTGATACTGAGCCCGAGGGTCTGATACTATGCTGAGTGACTGATACTGAGCCCGAGGGGTTGATACTATTCTGAGAGCGATCTGAGAGAGAGAGCCAGATGGGCTGAGAGTGTTCTGAGAGTGAGCCCGATGGGCTGGTACTGTTTTGAGATATTGCCCGAGGGGCGAACTTTTATTTTGCTCACTTGCATATTTACTTGCCTTTTTACCTGATATGCTATGGTATTTGTGCCCGAGGGGCGGATCTTCTGTGCTTATCGGCACTAACTGTCTTGAAATCATTTCGTAATTGTTGAAAAGATCATTTTCAAAAGAGATTTAAACTGAGCCAAGATATTTCTAAGGATTTCATAGCTTCACTGCTTTCTCAAAGGATTGTACACTGCTTCTATATATCATGTTAGTTGCTTTACATGATTTCTTACTGCTCAGTTGTTATTTACCTTTATTACTCACTGAGTTGGAGTACTCACTTTACTCCCTGCACCTTGTGTGCAGATGCAGGCATTTATTTACCCGGTAGCGGGTATTGGCTGTGTGGAGGCAGAGCTATAGGAGTTTAGCGAGGTGACTGCCAGCGTTCGCAGCACCGTTTCTCTCCCTGTTGTTCATTATTCCTGTTCAGTGTATTTTTAAGACCTTGTAGATGTAATTACACTCTTATAGATGCTCGTGACTTGTGACACCCCGATTTGGGCTGTGTTTGGGTTGTACTTCCGCTAAGTAATGTTATTGAATCATCTTTTATATTGATTATTCATGTTTATCTAATTTTGAAAAAGGCAAAATTTGGGTTGGTTGGCTGGCCTTGTCTTCACGAGAGGCGCCATCACGACCGAAGTGGGGTTTGAGTCGTGACAGGAATCCCCCTTGAATGAAAGGGCACATGTGACTCGTACACTCTGGGTCTAACGGGAGGTGGAGTCTGCATATATGTAGCATGCTCATTGGTGGCATCATGCTCCCTCGGGAAAACAGGTTCATCATTCTCATCTTCATCATCATCATCCTTATCAGGAAAAGGTGTGTCATCTCCAGACTTATCAATATTGTTGTCATAATCACTATCATCTTCCTAACTCTGTGCATCTGCCAGATCGTGATTAAATATATCATTTTCGGGCAATTGAGTAAGGAAAGGACCTTCAAGTTGCTCGTTTTCACTACACAACCAATAAAATAATGAGTTTCTTAAATTCATCCAAATAATACATATAAACATTATCACTTAACTTACAAATCATAATCTGTTGATATCCCATGATGCACATTATCCTGTTGTTGTTGATATCCATGGGCATATTCCAACTGTCCGTTGGTTCATAACTTGTTAAATTCTTATCCGTCTGGTACCCCCTTTGGAATATATGGGTATTAATACATATATAATATATATATATATATATATATATATATATATATATATATATATATATATATAAAATATAGTAATACAAAGGAAATTAATATTTACCACTCGGGTTGTGGATTATATAAACTTGGGGAGAATTATGTCCTCGCTCCACATTTGCCCGTGGAGATAAGTTTAGATCTGGCCAACTCTTTTAAACAGAATCTGTTCGGATAAAACAGCTCCAAAAAAACTACCCGATAATTGAGGGTTATCCCTATTTTGCAGAACGTGAATATTGCGAACGTCTTCAGACTTGACGTACATTTCCAATATTTTTATCACTAGAAGTTCCCGGTGTTCATTCAAGGTCCTCAAAAAATTGGTCAGAGTTTCATCGTCTTCGATGTTAAACTCAGCATTACAAGCAACCCTTGCGGAGTAATAGAATACGGATATCTTCCAGTTACTTTAATATTAACCGAACGCTTCCTCACACTCATTTTTGTACAAAACAACGAAACCAATCTGTCGTACTCCATTGCAAGTGGCAACTTAATAATACAATGTGGAGAACAACTATAGTGTACAGAGTTATTCTTCACCACAACCTCAACTTCCCAAAATGATGTAACCCTAATTTTTCACTCTTCGGACATTATGACGAAATGCAAAATAAATTAAGCAAACAAATATTTCAGAACACCTGGAAGATCTTGAATAGATTTTTATCGAAACAAATGAAAATCCTTAAATAAGAAAAAAAACAATTCGGAGGTACAATAATTGAGGGTATAGCGCATGCGTAATACGCATAATATATTGCGCATATTATGCATCCACAATACCCTCAATTATTGGTGGATCAGTAATTGGTAGGTCAATAAAGATTAAATATAGAGCTTGGATTGCATGAGCTATACCTTAACGGAAAACTGTGCCATTAAGGTATAGCGCATTCAACACATGCGTTATATATAAATTGGTCATCGATTTGTTTTTTCACCTATTTTTGCGCTTTGAGTCCAAACAAGCAATATTTTAGTTCCGGACTCTAAGTAGATCCGTCACTGTTTAACAGTGATAATTTGAGCGATAAAGAATTATTGAGTATGTTCATATGGTTGATGCTTAATGTGTAAGGGTCCTTTGACCCTTAACATGATCAGGACTGAAAGAAATCTTCAGCTGAATAAGTCTTATTTTACATGCCAGCTCATGGTTGAAATTATGCTAGAAATTTATCCGTTAATGCAAAGGCGGACTTACCCTTAGGGTAAGGGATTAGCGCCCCCCAGTAACTTTGATATATATATATATATATATATATATATATATATATATATATATATATATATATATATATATATATATATATATATATATACCTGTCAGCTTTAAGTTATTTAAATTTTGTTTAAGAATATTTTTGTCTTTTCGCATCCTCAACGAGACGTGGCTTTTAACCTAAAAGTGCACTGCCACGTGTCATTTGGCCTATTCCTTTGTATGGTTCATCGTCTTCTTCCTATCACTCTTTCATCTTCATCTCTTTGAACTTTGCAACTCTTACTTGTGGGTTTTGTACCAACTATGGCAAAATTGCTGTTATTTTTCCCTAATTCGTGTCCCTATTTGATGGTACAATCCCTTAATTGGTTTTTATGTTAGGGTTTGAAGGTGGATGGGACAACTAAAATTTTTTATATGCGGAGTAATTGGACGGTTTTCTCAGAAAGATTGATGTACTCTTTTTTCTTTCTCTTCATTGTTTTTAGATCGTTCAGTCCTTTGAGCCGCATACTGAATTATTAGTAGATTGTCTTGGTGGAAAGGTATAAACCTTGAAATTCATTTTATCGATAAAATTTGGATTCATTACATATTTTACAAACTAATTGTTAGTGCTTTTCTGGTATGAGATTGAGTTGGAAAAAAATTGTACGTGGTGAAATCAGAGGGCCCGATTTCCCGCCATCAAGCCATCTTGGGGAGGTACCTCGAGACCCCGAGAACATGAAGCCACCTCGGGAACATATCTCAAGACCCTGATGATATGAAGTCACAACTTAGTTCACTCCTTCGTGGCTTGTCGAGGTCCGATTCAAGGCCGAGATAAAGATAAAAGGGGGAAGCCCCCAAGACATGCGGTTGAGTCTGACAGGACCGGCCTATCTCTAGCCTATGCTGGGGTGTCGAGTCAATCCATCACATCTCCATATTTCATAAATTACATATATACATGTATTCGTTACTAAGTTTCCTCTCCTATATAAAGGGGACTCGCCCTACCTTGTAAGGGACTAATGTTGCTCCCATAATTCTACAAAGTGCAATAATCTCTCTCTCTCTCCCTCTTTTCTTACTAATACTTATTGGCTCTCACTGATACTAAGGATACTTCAATATTCTTTGTCTCTACATGTATTCTTCATCGAACAATTCAATTTCTGTTATAAGTAGCTTCGCTTGATTATATCTCTAGCTGTTATACTGCTCCCGAGGGTCCCCGACAACCCGAGCTCGACCTCGAAGTCCCAATCGACCAAGCTTACACCCGGGTAGAAGACCCTTTGGTTCGGTCGTTACCTCGTTTATCTTCCGCCCCATCATTAAAATTCATAATACTAGCACCGTCTGCTCTAACAAACTAGCTTGGGAATAGATCACGTATTTTTAGAGTCCCATTTAATAAATTTAATTGTCGTTACCATTTTCACGGTAAACAGTTTGGCGCCCACCGTGGGGCTAAAAATAATAGTGATTATTTTCTTGTTAGTTTAATTACACAAACGCATACTATCTTTCACACTTTTTCTTGTCCAAGATCCTTTGGTTTCAGGTAAAAATGTCTGGCTCGGTGAACAGAGCTGAGAACGACTGCCTCGAAGATCACGGGGAAAATGGTGTAGCTATCCCGGCCGCCGGAGCACCACTACAGGATCCCGATAACGCACCCGGACCAATACTAGCGGACACGGACTCACAGGACGCACAGCAAGTCAACGAAACTTCTCACATCGACAGAAGCGCGTGACACAGTGACCGACAGGAAGTTCAAAAAACCCCGGCCCGGGAAGAACAGGAAGTTAGTCTTCACGATATTTTTGAAATGTTGCAGGCACAACAGCTGGCCATTGCTCAGTTGCAAAGCCATCCGAGGAGCCCCAGCGTAGCAACACCGGAGACAGCTTCTCCCGGCCAGCGCACCACCGCTCACGCATACACGAAGAAAAACTGCGACTTTCAAGATGATCCCGCCACGGAAACATACGCCGATGTCATCGAAGCAGCAGTGGCGGAAACCGACAAGTCGGAGGCCGAACAAAGAAAGAAAGAAACACCACAAGAAGTCGCATCCTGCTCCCTGATAGGACGAATGAGATCACGTCCGGCTTCGGATGAACAGACAACCTTGGCCTTTGCTCGGGGTTTAAACAGAGGATACCCGCTGACCCCAGGTCATTTCAAACGACGTCTAGCCAGATACCCGGCCGAGAGTTGGCCGTGCGTCCGTACCCAGCACCAGCCACTAATCGGGGCTGTGGGTAGCCGTTTAGAATCCTCTGCAGAAACAGCACACCCAAGTAGGCCTTCCACGAAGAAACTAATGCCAAACGGATGAAGATACCATCCATGCGCCGCTAATGGGATGAATGCCCCAAGATCCAACATACCTCGCAACGGTAGGGGAGTAGTTCGAGGGCGACGTCCCCGGGGAACCTCCAGCGGAACCAGATCCAGTGAGGCACAACCAGCATACGAACCTCGTCCAGCAGAGTGTGGCTCAACATTGTTATGCCAAATATCGTAGTCACCATAAGCGAAACTAGGAACGCTGAGCGACTCAGGCCTACTCGACCAAGGCCCCTTCAAAAGAACCACAACCCGACGCGGAAGCCGCAGGACGACAGCGGGGCCACGAATGACTCCCATCCCAAAAATATGACAGCCGTGCTGCTCAGTCAAATTCGCCAATGAGTACTATCGAACGGTCAGGCTCAAATCTGGCCCCGAGGAAAGAAGACTACCGGGAAAGATGAAGTAAACAAGCCGCGACGTATCACCACGACAATGGAGGAGCGGCGACGCCCTCGGAGAACTCATGACACGGGAAGCAAAAGTACCTGCCACCGGGACAAAGACAGATCCAGGGAAATATTTCCAAGGATACTCTCGCATCCAGGGAAAGGGACACCACGACTCCACCCAGCGTCACGTCGGCACATCGGTAAATCTCTCCCTCATCTGCTTAATCTTAAAATAAATCATGTGCTCATAGATTCAAGAAGTTCGGTCGCCTGCAACTATGGTATCGGACCAAAGGTCAACAGGGCGGTCAGCATTAACGAACCAAATCGCCCCCACATCCCGAATCCTTGGTGAACTCCAAGCAACAAGTCGTCGAAAAGACCATTCTCTCAATATAGCCCGCCTGAATCCGAGCTAGGACCTCGGGCTTTACACCATCAAAGGAAGCGCAAAGTACAAACATTTTATTCGGGCGACCACCGACACTCCACCCGAAGGCGTCGACGGTCCCATCTCGACAGAAGAGCGAGATTCCTCGCAAAGGGCAGAACTAGAATAAGCCGACAGGGACGCACCGAGTCCCGGAACATCGCCTACACACCCCGCGGTAAGAAAGAACTGCTTTCGCTCCTTCGTTTTCCTTTTACTAACCTGAACGCAGACAGCTGGCTAGGATGTTTGGAGTTTCTCAAGACTCTACCTGGAGATTCCTAGACCGCATATAGGCGACCGCCGTATTTTCTCCCTTCAGCCGGGCTTTCGCCCCGAAAGGAACCTTGTCGGCAAGATTACTGGTAGAACAACATACCAGAAGAAGGTTCGATGATGCCACGGGCTTTATTCCGATAGCCCAACAACGAACGATGGTTTGCCTCTAAGAGCATCCCCCCTTGGAATGACTCAGTTACGGCGGACTGAACCCCCGTCGGGAATTATATGTTGGGCCAGAACGGTCCGAGAAGCCGTGCACGCACGGATCGAGTTCACAATGGCGAAACAATGTACATCTATACCAAGAAATAAAAGGATATTTTCTCGGCATATTATTCTCCGGACAAAGAAATCTCAAGTATATCCCCGGCAGGGGGCCCCCCTCCACCGACTGCATTCCGAAATACTCGAAACTCGATGTCTACAACTAGGCACTCGCGCGATCTCAGGATCGAAACTCTGGGCTCATAAAGCCCCTACAAGGCAACTTCGAGCTCACAAGAAGCGATCTTCACGCTTAAACAACTTGATAACTCGGAGACTGTCGTCAATCGCCATATGCTGGAAAATCCGAAACTGTAAGACCCTTAACAGGCAGACTCGGCATAACCAGGTCCATTTTACATCACCCAAAAACTGTAAGACCTCAACAGGCATGAAAATCCCGAAGTTTAGGCTATACGTCGCATTTGTAAGAATCCCGATAGGGCATACCCTCGATGTGGACGCCTAAACTATCACTCGGGATCAAAAATGGCTACGGCCAAACGCACATGATCAAAACGGCTGATACAGCCAAAAAAATGCGACTCGGGAACGCCCGACCATCGCTAAACAAAAAATTGCTGGCCACTACTTCGAATATACTTCGGAAAGAACCGGTTACAACAGGCTCCCCTCAACAGGCAAGCAACGGGCTATGAACCTTCCGAGGTGCTCGAAATATCGCCGATTACGACTTGAAATCGAGGTTCTTTTAGAACCGACGACGGGTCAGGCAAAAATCTTTCAAAAAGACCTTAACGAGCGGAAAACAAAGCCTACAAAAAGCCCACGGGCAAAAATAACGTAAGAGCCATTGTCGCCAGCTAAACAAGCCTACGGGCCACATATCAAAAGGTCTCTACGACCAAAAAGCGTAAAAGCCATTGTCGCCAGCCAAATTGACAACTTGAGGATTAAAGTGAGCTCGAATCGTAACTCGATTCGGAGACCGAATCCAAAATAGTTAACTAAGCAAGCCTACGGGCCACATATAAAAAGGTCTCTACGACCAATAAGCGTAAGAGCCATTGTCGCCAGCCAAATTGACAACTTGAGGATTAAAGTGAGCTCGAATCGTAACTCGATCCGGAGACCGGATCCAAAATAGTTAACTAAGCATGCCCCCGGGCCACATACGGAAAGATATCAACTACTAAAAACCACGTGCAAAGCACTACCCCATTCGGGAAATCGAAAGGCGCATAAAGGTCAATTACAACCTGAATCGCAAAGCGACTCGGAGACTGGACCCACAATAAGCACAAAACTATAGCATGCCTAAGAGCACGACACAAACGCCATGATCGCCAGCCGAGTGAGCCCCCGGGTCACCTGCTTATAAGGTCATTTCGACCCGAAGCAAAGAAGGCCACCATCACTCGCCCGTACGAACAGGGAAGAGCTTAAAGGCCCATAACAGCTCGACTTGCAAAGCAACTCAGAGACTGGATCTAAACGGCCGGACAAAGCGCAGGGACCGCAACGCTCGCTCACATCAAGAACCACACCTAGGAGCCCAGGTCTGGCCCGGTTGATCCCGGACCTGTGAGGATCCCGCCAAAAATTGAAACTGGCCTGGTCGAGGACCATAACAGAAGGAGATGCAGAAAAAGTAAGGCTTCAAAGTATCTTCTTATTTCACGCACATAGAGGAAAAAGGGGGAATAGACACACTCTCCATAATAAAAAACAAAGCAACAAAACGGCACAATCTATGATCCGTTCCGAAGAGCTACAGCTCGCCGGGTTCACTCCCCGCCCCGTCGGCAAGAAATGACCACGTGTCACGCTCGTCCGCCCTTGCTCGGTCCAATTCATCGGAAAGAATAAAGCCCCTCGCACCAATCTCCTTGAGTGCTTCCCTTCGGGATCTGCAACGGACGTATTCCTCGATCTTTTTCTCCCGGTCGAGGGCTCGCTTCAGCTCGGCCTGAGCGTCCGCGGCATCCTTCATACGGACCGCCATCTCCTGATCAGCGTTGGCTCGGCTTAGCATCGCCCTAGCCCGGGCATCAATTACCTCGGCCCTGGTATTCGAAAGTTCGGATACCAATTTCTCGATCACATCTGCTTGGATTTTGGCATTATCTCGAGCCAAGCACAGTTGGACTTCTAAAGCAGGAACCTTGGCCAAAGCACTTGCCTCCTCTAAAACATGAGCTTGCGCCTGAGCCCTTAGCTCACCACAAGCGTTTCTGGCGCGATCAATATCGCCCTTAAGGTGCTCCATGGCCTCCGTCTTTTTCTGCAGCTGATATAACAGAGCAGGGCGTTAACCTAAAAAGGCTGAAGAAAGCGAAGCTTGGGCTGCATAAAGTTACCAGCTCCATCAAATAACTCTCATAATTCGAGCACCTGTACGCTTCGCATCGCCAATGCAGCAACTCGCCCTCCTTCTCCTTGCTAACCAGCCTAAGAGATTCTCCCTCATCCCCAACTTTCTAAAACTTGGCCCCTTGATGGACCAGCTCAGACATCAGCCTGTCACAGGCCTGCACAAGGAAAACTCAATGACGAACGAAGGACGCGAAATACAGGGAAACTGCGCCTAATCTCACCACGAAGTGAAGCCGGCGGACTTCCTCGAAGTCGGAGCATACTCCTGTTGATCCTATCCCTTCGCCCCCGGGAGAGCCGGTCTCGGGCAAAGCATATTCGCTCGAAGGCATCGACGACCTAGAACCAGGTACCCCGGGGGCAGCAGACTCAGACAATGCCTTCTCCTTGAAGATACTGGCATGGTCAGCACCACTAGAAGCTCCGTCGCCTCGAAGGGCGGGGAGAGAGGTCAACCACTCCTTCCCCTCTTCGGAAGAACACTGTTTCATCCCAAAGAACTGCCCGATACCTGCAAGCGACAGATCTAATGCAAGTAGAAAAGGGGAAAAATGTTACCTCAAATACATGAGGGCCGAGGCAAAGGCGGCACACGCACATACCTTGGTATTTTGCCCCCACCTAACACGGAGCACAGCTCGCCACCGACTCTCGTCGCAAGACAAAAGGGTCACCAGCCTCCGGACCCAGCCGGGTAGATCAGAGACTTCGCCTGGCTTCCATGAAATTGCTACAACAAGGTAAAAAGCACCATTATTTATCTAACTTCCGGTATAGGTACAACCTAAAAAAGCACCGGACGCTTCACTCACGTGCGTAATTCCACCCTTCGGGGAACGGCAAAAGCTCCGAGGGGATGATGTCGACCGCCCGGGCCCGGACGAACCAACCGGCCCATTCTCGACCCCCCTCCTCTTTGTCATCGACAACAAACGGCAGGGATGAACGACACTTCAGGGTTAGCAGGGCCTGATGATGAAAGGGCCGATACAGCCGGATGAGGTGATCGAGCGTAAAATCGAGATCGACCTTCTCCGCAAAGAACCTCATCATCAGCACCACCCGCCAAAATGATGGATGTATCTGAGCCAAAGTAACCCGATACTTCAAGCAAAAATCAAGCACGACCCTATTGAGGGGGCCAAATGCGAAAGGATACAGGTATACACTCAAAAATCCATCAGCGGAATCCGTAACGTTCTCTATCGGAGGAAGCACCTGCAGCGCTACCCCTCACTCCATTCGCAGTATTTTCTCACCATCTCCAAATGCTCCCCTCTTATCAAAGAAACCGTCGTCAGAACAAAATCCCTCAGCTCCCGAGCGCCGGGAACAGCACTCTCCGCTCTCTGCCATGCCGTCCCCCAGAGTGGTTGCCATGACTATGGTAATACTAAACAGAGCAAAGCAAGGACGCGCACAAACACTTCTTGCACCTAGGGAAATAAGGAACCCTATGCCAAAGCAGGAGAACAGCTACCTCAAAATAGTGAAGCCTTGCGAAGAAGCCGAAGCCGCCCCACTTATATGATAAGAAACGGCAACGTTTTGCCTGCCCGGAGTCAGCCCCGGGTAGTACACGACGTCGATATAGTCCAATGGGATGATATCCGACCCCGAAAGTATCCTCTGACAAGAACCCAAGACTCAAGGAACCGTCCGCATTATCTCCGAGCTCGGGATGGCATCCCGCCTCGAGGATCCCCACCAAAGAGAAACCAGAATTTGTGAAGCTTTCCATGCCGTCACTCAATGCAAGGAGCTCCAATCGCGAAAGCTCCATAAAAGTTCGAAGCGGTGCTTGAGCGTAGGCAACCGCTTAGCAAAACCTATCTCCTACATATCTAAAGGAAGCCGTCCACATCGGAAATCAAAAGGGACCCCGCGGTACCCAAAGCCGACCTCCATCCAGGATAACATCCTCAAAGGCCCCGAAGTTCAAACGCATTATCTCCATGCAATTCAGAAAGCCTAGGCAGCCCAGATCTAACCAATCAACCCAGGGTTGCCCGAGGAACAACGATGGCCTCGAAAGGGAGCCGCGTCGATCAGTAGAGGAGATGAGAGAATGCTCGCACCCCGGCCAAGTATCAGCAGTCGAGAAGTAAAAAGGGGCATTCAAGGGGTCTCGAGGGTATAAAAACATGTAGTTACTCGGCGCAAATCGAAAGCAGAGATCAAAAGGATGTGTTCATATTCATAAAAATTCATGTACAACAGCCCCTGAAGGGTCATGGCATACGTTTACAAAAGCCCTCGAAGGGTCATTAAATACAATTGCTAAGGCCTATGGGAGTCTACCCCTACAGCAAAGGAATAGAAGGATGTACATGTGATGAAACCCGGAAGCCCTGTTCGCCCTCGAGGGTGCATCTCCGGTATCAGCATCCTCGAGCATCACACCCTCGAGGGTGATCCCTTCGACCTCCACCTCCTCTAGGTTCCCAGCTCAATCCCTCAAGGGATTCCCGTCGGAGGAGATGTAGAAGATGAAAAGGAGGAGACACAGAGGAGGTAGAGAAAAGAGACATAGCCCGCCAAAACCAAAAGTCGGAGATTCGGCGGGCCTCAACCTCAACGACCGAGAGGGCCACCTTATCCCTCGGGAAAGAAAGAGCCCTAAGGATGAGGTGCCACACCAGGCCCGAGTAGGAGAGTGAGCAGCGGTGCATAATCCGAACGACTGTCTACATACGAGGAAGACCGATTCCCCGTTCATCGCCACCTCGGGCCAACGGCGGGAGCAAACACCAACATACCAACGACCATAGCGGGACAATGCGATTGTGCTCAACAAAGGGACGTCCTGACGAAGGGCCATGGCACAACTTAAGGGAACTCCTCCTAACGGTCTTGAGGCTATAAGCCCCAAGCATGATGTTCAAAAGTAGAAGAAGATGACAAGAATGAATAGTCAAAGCATGCCGATGAAGATAATGGGATAGGAAAAACAACGCCAAGGCACCCCATTTATAGGGGGCAGCAACACGGTCGTCGAGGCTCTGGAAAACTGACCGACGAATGCAATTATCGCATCCTTGAAAAACCAAATCGATGGTACCACTTTTTACCTTGAAGAACAAAAGTGGCAGAGTATCGAGCAGGAGTCTATGAGATATTCCATCTATCACGAAAGATTGCGCCACGACGCGGATCGCCAAGGCACTATTGCCATGAGGAGCTCGAGGAGTCAATGGTCATAACCGTTTCCTATCGCTTTGTTCTGAGAAACGAGGAGACTATCTGTACGTGGTGAAATCAGAGGGCCCGATTTCCCGCCATCAAGCCATCTCGGGGAGGTAGCTCGAGACCCCGAGAACATGAAGCCACCTCGGGATGATATCTCAAGACCCCGATGATATGAAGTCACAACTTAGTTCACTCCTTCGAGGCTTGTCGAGGTCCGATTCAAGGCCGAGATAAAGACAAAAGGGGGAAGCCCTCAAGACACGCAGTTGAGTCTGACAGGACTGGCCTATCCCTAGCCTATGCTGGGGTGTCGAGTCAAGCCATCACATCTCCATATTTCATAAATTAGATATACATGTATTCGTTACTAAGTTTCCTCTCCTATATAAAGGGGACTCGCCCTACCTTGTAAGGGACTGATGTTGCTCCCACAATTCTATAAAGTGCAATAATATCTCTCTCTCTCTCTCTCTCCTCTTTCTTACTAATACTTATTGTTGTCACTGATACTAAGGATAGGATACTTCAATATTCTTTGTCTCTACATGTATTCTTCATCGTACATTCAATTTCTGTTTAAGTAGCTTCGTTGATTAATAATCTCTAGCTGTTATTCATCTGCTCCCACGGGATCCCCGACGACCCGAGCTCGGACCTCGAAGTCCCAATCGACCAAGCTTCGCCCGGTAGCAGACCCTTTGGTTCGGTCGGTTACCTCGTTTATCTTCCGCCTGCATCGTTAAAATTCCAATAATAACAGCACCATCTTGCTCTAACAACTAGCCTTGGGAATTGATCAGTATTTTTAAGAGTCCCATTTAAAAATAAATTTTAATTGACGTTACCGATTTTCATACGGTAAACAAAATCAGTCATTTTTCAAACCAAAAAATCAAATGGATTGCATTTCTTTTCTTTTCATTCACAGTCTTTCTCCAACTTCTTTGTTGCGCCATGTATGTTACGATGGTTCTACTTAGTAATGTTTTGTTTCATCTCTTTCGTATTCAGGTTACACTTTGTATGATGATAATCGTGTGTTCTTGTGTGTATTCGAGCAGTTTCGACTTCAGTGAGTATCACTTTTTCGCTAGAAAAAATGCATCGAATTACTTTAGTACGCAAAATAATTTGCTTCCACATATTATGCTAAAAACTTGAGTTATTACAGATAGTAATCCGTTCGCCTAGATTTATTTTGTTTCTTGATCTACTCAACAATACTTTACAGAATCATCTTTTGTATAGGTGAAATATCCATTTAATGAAGCTCGAGTAGGTGAACAAGAGTCTCATTGAGCTACTTAGAAAAACGAAAATCCAAAAAGGGGTAAATCAACTGCAAAGCCTTCTAGCAGGGCTTATAAAAAACAAGTAGTACATTAAAACATTATATTGTTCTACCCTAGATCTTTGAAATGCAAAACCATTTAGAGGACGAATTGAATAGATTGTTATCTGACTTGTAGCCAGAATAAAAGTCCATTGCAATAATGTCCTTTTCAAGAATTATTATAAAGAAAGAGCAATGGAGATGAACAACCAAGTAAATACAAACATGTTATATCTCTAGTCATAAACTCACTTTAAGAATTAAGAATATCAAAGGTAGTTCTTATCAAATACATAGAAGTTTCTCTCATCAAATGTGTAGATATATGGACCAGACAAAGAGAATAAGCGAAATCGGAGAATATTGAATATCAGGAGGCCATAATTTAGGTGCTTTGATTCGGAAGAAATAAAGTAGACGTGCTAGAAAATAAAATGATGGACACAATGACTATTAAGAGGTGGTGGTCGGCCATCTGACTTAGTGTAGCCTATATTTACTACGCCGTAAGAGACGTGCGCCACGCTAAGCAGAACTCTAGATACTTCTTCTTATTTTGTTAAAGAATGGATTAGATCGAAAAATTGGCCTGCTAAAACTATCCTCTCCAGTCAGCTCTTGCAAAAAGTTTCAACATTTTTAACACGTTAGAACAAATCTTTTTCCTCCAACTTGGAGTTGTCAATT
>NW_017675335.1:0-16141 GCF_001879085.1 Nicotiana attenuata
AAAAAGAGAGAGATAGGACTCTCATATTTATGGGTGCTTCATCATGGGGCATGATGAGTATTGCGGTATGGACATTTGGCTCCGTGGCCTAAGAAATGCTGCAAAACTAATTGAGGTGAGTTCCTTTCTCACTAATAATTAAATTTTGGCGAGATAGTTTTGCACTCATTTGTCAAATGTTGCTTCCCTTAAACTTGTCCTTGTTTAAAATCAAGCGAAAGAAATGAACCTATACCGAGAGCATTATTCTTTTAACCGTCTAAATCCTCCGACTTCAATAGGTTCAATCAACTAATAGACCAAAGAAATATGCGATAGTATACCTAATTTTTCTTTTTTTGTTTGCCAACAGGATGGCTCCTTGGGCGAGCTTGTTAGAAAAGCGATATCAGAGTTTTGACACGGGAGCTTGGTGCTGCAATTGAGGTATGTTTTTACTATCACCCTTTCGTTTCAGTATGTTTCCCGATTTTCATTCTCTCTAATGCTTGCGAGCGAAACGCCTGTTATTTAACAGGCTGGGAAGGCTGACTTTGAACTGCTCGAGAAGAAGGCGTAGAATGGGGAGAACCTAAAGTTCCTTCTGGAAAGCAAGGTAAGACCATTTTTAGCATATGGAAGTTATTCTTTATGGCTATATCTTTGATTTTACATTGGCATTTTAAAGAAAAAGGTAATGCTTACAATGTTGATGATGTTTTCGCCATAATTATCTGACAAATACTGAAATTCAGTATTTGAAATCTGGTGAAATCTTAAAAAACTTATTGAGTGTATTTCAAGTAAAATAATGCTTTTCAACCCGCAGAACGTCAACATTTTTTTCAACTTAAAATTAATATCCAAACACAACTTTCAAATATGCTTTTGAATTTTAACATTTTTTAGCATTACATACTTTTTTCTTTTTAAACTTCAACCAAATATTGTTCGAACGTCTACTTAGTTTTTTCACGAGTCAATATTCCCCATGTTTCGAATGATTGACCATTTCTGCTTCTCAACAGTTTGCAGTAATTAAAAAAAACTGTTTAGGCTAACTTTCAAGTTTTTTTGTCACAATATATGCAATTACTAGCTTTGAGTTTGTCTGTTATTTTACTTTGATTTTATTCAAAATTTGCCAGGAACTTTGCGGAGATGATTTTTTCAGTCAGCATTGTAGAAACCAGAGTTTAAAACTTAGCATGGTAGTAAATATAATCTGAGTAGGAGAATGGAAAAAAGATGAGAAAATAAATAGGAATGGCCAAGTGTAGCACCTTGGATATTTAGTAGTTTGAGTTTTTACTTTTCACCACTGTAATCACACACCTGTGGTTTTTCAGTTAATTTTATGGAACTGATTATGCAGAAAGTTGAAGTATTTACCTTGTTATACTTGCATTATGTTTGGATAATATTTTGGTAGGGGTGTCAAATGGGCAGGGCAGGTTAGCGGGCGGGCAAGCCTTGACCTGCTAATATTTGACCCGCCCTGCCCTGCCCTATTTAGCATTTTTTCAAATTTTGCCCTGCCTCGCCCCGCCCCGCCTCGCCCTGCCCCGCCCCGCCCCGTTTAGGCTTTTTTGTATTTTTTTTCTAATTTATAATATTATGTTTATGCATTAATGCTTTTTTTCCTATTATGGAGAAGTGTTCCTTATTAGTTCGTTTTTAAAAATATCAAATATTAAAATAAATTCAAAATAATTTGAAGCGGACTAATAAAATGTTCAAAAGTTATTATGTATTAAAAATTATAATATTCAGAAATGCAAATTGGCTTACACTTTCAAAATGCAAAACATACTACTATAATTGATGTATTGTGTCAAGTAATTTGTGTTCATTTCACATTTAAGAGTTTTGGAAAGATACATGTTTCAAAAAAGTTATTTTTCTCTCTTTCTAATGGAAGATGCAAATAATAATGTTCCATAAAATGTTTATTCTCTTTCTTAAGTTTCAGAAAATTCATTTAATCCTTCTACTTGTAATTTCCACAATTAATCTATTTTAATTATGGATAATTTTATGTTTTTTAAAATTGTGGGACCAGACATCATATAACTCAACAGCTTGTTCAATCATAATGGTATTACCATAAGTATACTTAAGCACATTAAAGGTTATCATAAGTATATTGCACAGGGTACTGGTATTACCATTAAAGTAATAGATGAAACTGGTATCCTTGCTTTCCCTACTGTCCCGTACCCTGCCCTGCCCTGTCCTATTAAAAATTTTCAAAAATAATAATTTGCCCTGCCCTGCCCCGCCCAGCCCCATTAAATTCTTTCCCTGCCCCGCCCCATTTAAGGTTATCCCTGCCCCGCCCTGCCCCAATTGCCATCCCTAATATTTGAGTTGCAGTTGAAAAAAATTCTAAAACTGCAGTTGTGTTTGGACATAAATATCAGTTGGAAAATAAAAAGGGTTGTAAGTTGAAGATTTGAGGGTGCAAAATATGATTTTTACCAGAACTACTGTTTTAATATTATTTGTGAAGGTCGGCGTGAATATAGCCTCTTACAGAAATATAAGGGAAAGTTGCATACAATAGCACCATTCTAGTCCGGCTTTTTCCCAACCTCGAGCATAAGAGAGCATGGTGCACGGTTAAGTTAAATTTGAGTTGCACCTGAAAAAAATTCTATTTCAACTATAGTTGTATTGGACATAAATTTCAGTGAAAAAAAAAGGTTCGTAAGTTGAAGATTTGAGGGTGGAAATACAATTTTTACCGGAACTACTGTTTTAGTATTATACGTGAAGAAGGTTATAGGTTCGAGCCGTGAAAACAGTCTCTTGTAGAAATGCAGAGTAAAGCTGCATACAATAGACCTTTGTGGTTCGATTTTTTTCTGGATCTTGTGCATAATGGAAGCTTAGTGCATTGGGCTGCTCTTTTTTAAGTTCAATTGCTAAAGTTTAGTGTTTGTAAATATAAATGGTCAAATTAGTAACTGCAAATAAAATACTGACTTGATCTTTTTCGTGAAAAATGGTTCACTAATCATGCAATATTAAGTGACTATTATATAGGGGATAGTGAAGGGGATCCTTGGAGCAATGGTAAGGTCGTCTTCGTGTGGCATAAAGGTCACGGGGTCACGGGTTCGAGCTGTGGAAGCAGCTACTAATACTTGCATTAGGGTAGGTTGTCCGCATCACACCTTTGGGGTATGGCTTTTCCCCTGACCCTACATGAACGCAGAATACCTTGTACAACGGACTGATGCCCATCAGAATTGTCAGTATCGTCAAGCTCTGGGAACATAGAAGCTCCTGGTAAGGAGCGTTTCTCCTTAATGAGTCTTATACAACGTAAATCTAAGTTAGTCTATGGTTAATAGGAGTAGTAAAAGATCAAACCCCACCACACTCGGCAGGGAATTCATTATTATTGCTTCATATTCCGATCTATATGACTCGCGGGCAATGTAACATATTGTTTTTTTCGTTTGATTAGAATGTCTAGCAATATTTGATTATTTCTTATTGAATTAAATTTGAAATATCGAGTGCATGACTCATATGACATAACCAAATTTAGACATAAATTACTGAACTTGCAAGTATTAAGATAACAATTACATCTAGCACTATTTTTGGTGGCCACAGAAAGAGGCAATAAATAATACTACTTTTGGTGGCGACTATCTGGATCGCCACAGAAAAGAACATCTTAGGCGCAACTAATACAGGCGATGCAAAAATGACTTTTGCGGCGACTATGTGGTCGCCACCGGAAAGCGAGGTACTTTTGTAATGTCGCCACTGAAAATGGCGATAAAAAGTGAGTTTTAGGGTCTCCGGGGAAAATGGCGGCATACAAATATTTTCTTTTGTGGCGACTTTTTGTGGTCGCCACTGAAAATGGCATTATACAAGTATTTTTACATTACTCATTAAAGTCGCCACTGAAAATGGCATTATACAAGTATTTTTACATTACTCATTCTCCAATGTGATTGTTTTTATCTTATCCAATCTTCTATGATTGCATATTCGTGTTAATACCCACATTTTCATGTAACTCATCTTGTGAATATATTGGACTTCAGAGACTATTATTTACTCTCCTATAACATTAATCGTCCTACAATTAGGGTTGTGCACGGATCGGATTTAGCACATTTCGAATTTCGGATTCTAGAAAATGCAATCCGAATCCGATCCGAATTATATCGGATCGGATCGGATTTTAAAGTTTGGATCGGATCGGATTTCGGATCGTTTTATTATGCCTCAAAGTTACAAACTAATATCTATATTTTCTTTGTAAAAGAGGCAATACATTAAGGAAAAATCATGTTTATGCAATTATGAGAATACTATGGTGCCAAATGCCAATATAGCTAAATCAAGCAATTGTAAAGGTAATAACTTGGAGGAAGATGTAAAGGAAGTATTGACTATCCGAAATTAAAGTGTAGTATTTATACATTGCTTAATAATTTCGAATTTCGGATCGGATTAAAATATACCAATCCGAATCCGATACAAAATCCGAAATTTTAATAAACACAATCCGAAATCCGAAATTGAATGGATCGGTTCGGATTTCGGATATCCGATCTGAATGAACAGCCCTACCTACAACCATTCTTTAGAACACTACTCCATTTCAATCATACCATTCTCTAAGAATAACGAGCATAGATATCTAAATTGTTTACATTTTCCGTTCGATCTCACCAACTTTACTCTTTCTTATGCAAACTAAACTCCCAGTACATAGTCTATATCACTTTTATTTATCTTGAAACCCTTATTCTCTGGAACTTGCAAGTGTTATACATCAGTCAATTAATACACAGCCAATTGCAACATACTTGGATAGAAATGTGATTGTTTTTGCTGTATAATACCACAAGAATAATGTTAAAATCAAGACAAATGAACGAAAAGAGTGTTAAAAGCAAAACAATCTGATCTCTTTGCAACAAATACAACTCTTTTCAAGAGAAACTGAATAGCTGTAATCTATGAAGAGAAGCAGAATAAAACATCATATTTTCATTATCTGTGATCAAGTATAAACACTATATCAGAGCAGTTCACTTCAGAAACTATGACAATTAGAAAATAATCGGAGGCCGATATCTCTTCACATTATACCAAGTCCATTGTTTGTCTGTCTTCAAATTTATCTGCATCTTCAACAAAATTTAGCTACCTCCGGATTTGAGTGTATTACTCAACCTACAATTTTAGAAGAATCAAGTAGGCATGAGGATAGTAGGTATATTGTGTGTGCATGAATGTGTGTGTGTGTGTGTTTTCAACTCATGAAGACATTTCACAAGGAACTATAAATCCAATATGTACAACTGCAAAGCAAAAGAAGAGAAGGTGATCCAGAAAAACGTTTTGCGTAGGCTTGGATCCTGGCGTCCACTGCAAGTTTGACATATATCACTTTGTTTGCCGATCTTAGCTTATCAAATAATCTTTTCTTTTAAAGAAGGCAGCATATGATAAATGGAAATGCTGGATACTAAATTTCTCGTAAAGCGTACCTACAAATGGTGAGAGCAAATAAACCACGTGCACTATAACGTGGACTGGACATAACAAATAAAAACTTCCAATGGTACGAACAAGGTAGGGGTAAGGTCTGCATACACACTACCCTCCCCAGATCCCACGGTGTGGGATAATAGTGGGTATATTGTTGTTATTGTTGTTGTTGGTACGAACAAACCAGTGTTCCGATTAATATTGGTTACATTCGTGCTATATATAACTACCATAACAGCATCAACAAGAAATAGGAATATACGCTCACCAGTCCAAACCCTCAAAAAGGCCCTCTCCTTTGATGGCAGAAGTCTTAAAAATAGCCCACTGCCTATTTTTAATCTTGTGCAACTCTAAGGCCTCGGTCACTGCAGCATCATCAAGTGCACCAGGAAGATCCTGTCAACAATAGAAGACTCTAAATAAATGCTAGCGAATGGATACATTCTCTAACCAAGCCACTAAATATCAGTCAGGATGTTAGTGGGTGTCTGTGTGCGTGTGAGCGAGAGAGAGATAGAACGCAAGAGAGGGGCTAAGAAAGAACAACGATAAATATACTTCAATCCCAAACTAGTTGGAGCCAGTAATATGAATCCCCTATTTCCAATTGCACTCTATTTGGGACTATTTCATTCCACTAACAAATAGTCTGTCTTTTAAGACAAATTAGGGATTTTCTAAAACTAGAGGTTTTCTAAATCTCAATACCACAAATTTGATACTAAATACTAACGCAAACCTACAGCTTTGTAATAAAAATAACATTGCATTACTCCAGGATCAAATGAATCAAAGCTTCTTTCTCAGCTAATTGGAAAAAGAAGCAGCAAGGACACAAACCTGCTTGTTAGCATATACGAGGACAACAGCACCTTTTAACTCTTCCTCCTGGGAAAAAAAGGAATACACATCATCAATGGTCATACTCACAAGTAAAACACATCGTAAATGCCCTCACAAGTCAATAAATGGTTGGAATCAAAGCTCAACTAGAAATTAGAAGATGCAAAAGAAAAAAAAATGTTTGATGGTTCAGATGGCTTCCTGGAAGTATAGCTCTGTGTTTCTATAACTTTTTATAGCTCTTCCTAAAAAGTTGCACCTCTGGTACCCTCACGAATGCAATTCTGCCGCTGACAGAGATTATTCCCCACTCGCTACAAAATGGCTTATTTACTGAGCAAAAATTACAGAAGGAAAAATTAAAAGGAAAAGCACGTATTGGAGCAACCTTTCCACTTTCAGGTCCTTTGCAAAGTCCCTCCGCGAAGCTTTTGAATTGAAGGACACATGCCACTTTCAGGTCGCAGACTTACTACAACTACAAAAAAACACTCTAAGAGTTTTGAACTTCCGTCGTTCAGTCCCAAACAAGTTGGCGTCGGTTATATAATCACTGACCATGTTTCTCCATTTAAACTCATCTCAGGCCAATATTTTATAAAATAAAAACAAAAAGTACTAGAAATTCTCTATAGTTTCTAATGGAATATAAATCTCTAACAAGGCTAAACTTCTAAAAAGCATGCAGCTGAAGTAAACATACTAATATGACTAAAACAAATTCCTAAATTATTGGTGTCACCTACATAGATCTTTTTCCTCCATTGTGTCCTATCTTTGCTAAGTCTACATGGATTCAGAGAGATTGCAAAATTTATATGAGATTTTAGGTCTACCTCGTTCCCTGTCGTTGAAAGAGCAGTCAAAGAAATTATTGTCAATCAACTTGCACCGCAGAAAAGAATCTATTGCCAATCAACTTTTAGAAGTAAGTCCTATTGAGAGAAAAAGTCGCAGAAGACCTCTTTAGTGCCCGATCAGATTTTGCAAGCTCGATCAAATAACAAGTTCCAGAAGAACTGATTTGAGAACCTAAAAAATCCCTCTAACGCTGAGACCTCCCAGAGCGGAGCTTTACTCAATACTAACCCAGTTTCTTTTGATAAATTCAAAGAAATTCATTTACATGCACCAAGATAATGCTCAGAAATAGCAAGTATTTAGCATTGCTCTTCCAAAAAATTATACATCCAAACTATCTAAACAGGAAGAAATGTTCTTTTTATACTAGGAGTATAACTGAAAGCACGAAGAAATTTGATCCTCCATGGAGGTTTTCCAACTACATCAGACACCTTTCTATTTCTTTTCCCCCATATCATCCAAAAAGTTCATGTCGGGTTCCCCTCCTATATTTCCCTATCATACTCAATTTCTATATCACTAGGGTTTCCTCCATTTCCGGGGAGCAACTAAAATATGTTGACAACCAAATAAACAAACTCCATAAGTCCTATGTGAATTTGCAACGAAGAAGCAAATACCTATGTCCTCTCTCTTAGTTTTGCACATATAACACCAACTCACCATTATAAAGCTACTTTTTAGGAACTTCGTCTTCAACATACACTTGTACAATGGTTTCTCACCTCTGATATTATTCAGAGAAAAGAGACACTTGCACCTGGACCTCCCCATAATATGCTATCACTGCCTCCTAAATAACAACACTGGAAAATTTCTTAGATGTTCCTGAATTGGTTTTCTGAAAGAAGAAAAGTTCACTTGTGCATCCCTCCAAAATAAGCCTGACACCATCTCCTCCTCTGTTTTTGGCAAATGACTAACTAAGTTGGAGGCCTCCTTTAAGGTTTTCTCCTCCAACCACATATCTAACAATAAAACGTTTTGCAAATACGTTTTCTCTACCAAAAAGCTAATGTATTTCAAGAAATCACTCTCTTTTTGAGAAGGTGATAAATTTAATTGATCCAGTTAAGCATGTGCTGTAAAAGATATTTACAAAAAGAATAAAAAAATGTACGTCCCTATCCCATTAAAGTGAAAATTTTCTTATATATACTCCCTCCATTTCAATTTATGTGAACCTATTTACTTTTTAGTCCGTGTGACCACTTTCCCTATTTGGAAACCATTTACCTTTATGCAATAATTTATAGCCACACAAAATATATGTGCCTCATTTTACAACACAAGTTTAAAAGTCTTCTATCTTTTCTTAAACTCCGTGCCCACTCAAATGGGTTCACATAAATTGAAATGGAGGGAGTATTATTTTTGTTGAGTTCTTGTTTATTTAGTTATTTTATTACAAGGTTCATTTTGGTATTCTTTTAAAATTATGCTTTACTTCAATGAAGTGTGCGCTTCACTTATCCCTTCCTGCTTAAAGGTGGTGGATCGCTTTGTTGCGCTTCTCGCTTTTAACAACACAAGTCCGACGTTTCTAAACATCTTCAGGTTCCATTTTTTCAACTTACTTCTCAACGTATTCAACTTTTATATGTGCTATTCAATTTATGAGAAACGCAACGTCAGGAAGCTTTTGAGAAGCTTTGAATATTCAAAGAAATTCTTTACATTCAAACAGATCTAATAGTATTATTTTCGATCCATGGTTATGATATTATCGGCAAATCTCTCCTTTTGCATTTCATGCTCAATGCAGCTTTGTGTTTGGGAATTATCTACTAGATCTTTGATTCATTACAAAACATTGTTTGAAAAAAGTACAAAAGGAAGCATAGCGTTTCTTCGATTGCTTCTGTTTGTTGTGGGGATGAGACTATGTATTTCGTACATTTTACTGTTTTAGCTTATGCTTCGGCTTAACTTTCTGCTTTTCAAGTTTTACAAGTTTTAAATATCTTAAAGCCAGTTCTTGGGGTATTATTGTGTGTTTCAGAAATCCTTCACTTAACAGGAAAACATTGAAAAGGACAGATGTAGCTCTTTTACAATACTAGCTGGTGTTCTGGTAAATCAAGTTTGTTTAGCTGTTACTCCCTCCGGTCCACAATAAGTGACCAATTTGCTTTTGGCACGCCCATTAAGAAAATACTAAATTCTATACAAAAATACCTAGTATGACTAAACTACCCTTAATTAAATATTTAATGTGAGGAGTAAGAAAACTTTTTAGGGATATGTACATAAGGGTAATTTTGTAAAAACAAATTGAATTTTTTCTTGATTATATAAATGGACACTTATTTTGGACCAAAATAAAAAAATAAATTCGTCACTTATTGTGGACCGGAGGGAGTATTATAATACCAACATAAAAAGATATGGCATACTTAGCATCAAATGGTCACAATAGAACCTAATAAATTCACCAAGCAAAACATACATAAGAGCAGCGAGGAAAAGGTACCTCCAATATGGCATGGAACTCCTCTTTAGCAACCACGAGCCTATCAGTGTCACTTGAGTCAACAACGTAGATTATAGCTTGCGTATTAGGGAAATAGCATCTCCAGTATGGCCTAAGCAGCAAAAGAACCCATGAAAGGACCTTTCAAAATTTGACAAAATCACGAAATGGGAGATGAGATAAACATTACGATGGCAATCAAAAGAACAGACATAGTAGGTACATAGGATCAAAAGAAGACTAGATAAACATTATGAGGCTTAAACATGCAACAAAGAGCGACTTACGAGAACCTACTGCACATATGGACCTTGTATGTCTAAAAGCCATTTAAATAGATCCGTTTTCGAGGCACTGAATCAATTAAGTTACCTCCCCTCCCTCACCCCCTCACCCTCCCCCTCCCCCTCCAACAAAAAATCTCACAGAAGAAAAGGCAGGTTTGACTTGGCTTTTACTCACGCCTGAAGACATGTCAACATAAAAAGTATGCCAAACGTGATTATCCAATTTAATATCCTAGCTTATAGCCTACAACCTGGGAATCTGATACATATTGTTCCTGTTTAGATGGATAAGCGTCTATAAATTTCCAGCAGTATGTCAATGAAAAGTTGTAGAGATTTGTACAAAAGGTAGGATAAAAGCATAAGCTAGCTTTGCCCTCTCAAGATTCATGAATATCAGTAGTAGAGCCCAAATATATAGAAACCTTCAGATTATTGCATTCACTTGTTATCTGATTTGCCAAAGAAAAGCCCATAGATGGACCAAAGAAATCTCTTTCCCTGGTTTCCTATCTAAACTAACAAGCAGAGACAAGATATTTTGTGCTTCTCAAAACAAAAGAAATCTTTTTTTCCTCAATCGATACGGTTAAGGCACTGAGACAGGATCTTCAAGGTAAAAATTATTGCATAAAGAACTCTAATCTCCTAGTATGTGTAAACGCCAAACCACTGTATAATTTTAATGCAGATCAGGAAAGATACTGCATCTACATAGAACAAATCAAGTCTTGAATACATTGAACTTCAATTTTCAGCTTCATAATCCCAATTTAACTTGTTGTTTGATATCTTCAGTGATGAGCCAAATCCTAGATTCCATGGAAAGAAAGAAATAATTCCCTTCACTCTAATTTTGCAATCACTCCTATATCCAGTTTTTATATATTATAATCCATCGAATCTCATCAGAGCATGGAAACTTGGAGGTAAAGAAGTGAACCACTTATGACATTGGCCATCAAGTAAAGCACTGTAGAGATTAACTAGATGCATGCAGTATGATGATTATTTGTAAAAGAGATCAGCAGACTGCATTAATCACCTCAAATACAAAAGAGATGAAGGATAGGCTGATGGGCAAGATGAGTATATTAATCAACGAAGTTAACATCCACCATGCACATTAGTAGATTTTAAGATAGATATAACAAATAAAAGATATATATTTCTTTTTAGTATAAAGTTTTGGAGCCAATTAGAAGTTACCTGATACTAGTCTGACCCCCTGGATTATCATAAAAAAGAAAAAAAAAGAAACATTATTAGAAGAAAGAAATATTCTTGATTCTAGATAGAGATGAAAACAAATAAAAGAGATGATATGCACAAGAAATCAACGAAGAAAATCTATCAAGAAACACCGAAACGATTAAAGCAATAATTTTAAAGAAGAAAGGAAACAAGATGAGAGGAAATGAGAAGAGTCCTAAACCATGGTCGTTGGTATGAACAATCAGAAAAACTTGCATTATTACACTTCATTTTTTATTATGATGCCAAGGTTTACATTAGCATTCTCTAAATGAGATCTAACATTCCACTTTCGCTGCTTGCCTTTGAGCAGAAACAAAATTTTAGTTTTTATTTTCCATCCCATTTTCCTTCTCTGCCTAAAGCTCATCCGACCTCAACAAAGGCTTTCTAACCTTTCTATATGTTACTCTTAGTCGAAACTTACAATGAAATAGAAAAAGAAACTTTTTTATAATTGCAGTGTCCAGGCCAGATTGGGCGCATCTCGACTAATCCACGTGGTATCTGCTACCTCCCATCATCATAGGTACCGGGTAACTCTGTCCACTAAAGCTTGGACATGTGGGAAGAAATCACCTAATATTTTTGCCTCCATTGGGATTTGAACCTGAAACCTTATGGTTCTCAATCTACTTCATCGACTACTGGGCCACACACTTGAGTGCGATATAAAAAAACACACTTGATGAGAAAAGCGTAAACCACACACTTGATGAGAAAAGTGTAAACCACTTGAGAATGTAGCTAAAGGAATCAGGTACTTCTTAAATTAAACTAAGTTGAATAGTGAACTTGTTCGATGACCATCATCAAAAACTCTTGCAGTAAAACGAGCTAATAATTGATGATATAAAGACATGCAATATTCATACACCGCATGAAACTGCACATGCTTTTAAGCAGCAAGCGGTGATATCACATGCTGAGAATTGCGTCTTGAGATAAATCCAAGACTTTGAATCTTTTTCCAGAGGGAAGGTTAGCCACATAGATTGCTTTATGCAAAGTGTTCTTAGAATCTTGAGTATTAAGTTTTCATTCCAACTTCTTTTTACACTCCCTTTTTGTCCAACACAATTTTTAGTGTAAAAAGACAATGATGGAGAAACCTCATTCCACCTATATCTTGGGATCTTATATCCTGCCTAAAACCCAAAGGAAAAAGTGAACATTTCGAGACTGACAGAGATATCAAATATAAAATTAAAAACATCCCTTCTCATAATTTACTTCTATTAAAGAGATAATGAAGTAATTAAACGTGTGTTTTCTCTAACAGGCAAAGGTCCTGGGTTCGAGTCCACCGCCACCCAGTACAAAAGAGAATCTCCACATGCTTGGCCCAAGAAAATGAGTTTAGCCCGCACATAAGGGGGCGACACGAGATGTTTATTGCTTTCTTACACAATGTTAGGTGTCATAATCGTGTTGTTGCCCCTTAAACGGAAAAAATAACAGATTTATTTTGAAGGTAGAAGAGGCACTAATGTGCAAATGAAACTGCATAACATACAATGCCACAGCTATGAAGCTGGACAAGCTCTCGAATTCCTTTTTACACAATCTTCATTGTACCAAAAGAGAAGTATGTCGCTTAATAGGTTGTATAGCCTCTAATCGACTTTCTTTTTTTTTGAGAAGGACCCTCTAAATATATTTATCTTTGTTAATTGACTTTCTCACATGGAAATATACTAGTTTGCAGTTTAAAGTTTCATGATATTATATTACAGTTGATCTTTTGCTAAATTGAACAATTTTTCTTTCATTTCTCCTTTTGTTTTCCTGGTTTCTTTAATTCAGAAAGGCTTGAGTTTCAGTTGAATAAGACATGCACTTTCTATGGAATATGGTGAACTCAACCCCCCCCCCCCCCCCAAAACAAAAAAAACACCCTACCTCGGAACATCAGAGGTCGCTCTTCCCCACTTTGCTCCACTAGCGACTCAACACCCAACCTTATGGTTGGAGGCGAAGGATCTTTCCCACTAGGTTATCCCTCCTTTGTCAAGACATGCACCTTAATTACTAAGCTTTATGATGAAAAATGCGACCAGTAACACAAAGCTTACACGTGACTTAATTAGAGATAAATGAAACTTTTTTATGACTTCCATGACATGATTACTTAAATTTGATTCTGAAGGCCCATGACCATACCCATTGAACATATTTAGCCACATAAAAGCATCAACGAGCACGAAATTACTGTCTTAAGCGAAAAGCTGAAAAGGATTGAACTAACTTCAGAAAAATAAAGCTGAGATTGAGCTCAATCAGAAAACTGGGCAGAAGAGAAGTATTTCTTTTCTAACAAAATCTAGTTAAGGTTCAGCAAAAATTTGACCAAAAGTTTCTTAAAAGCTAAACCATTCAATTACCATAACATTGACCACAAAAACTCAGAACATAGAGAACAATTAGATTGAACTTCACTCAAGAAAATTTTCCTTTAGATCACGAAATGGCATCCAAAATGAAGCTACGACAAGTTGGCTGCAAAGCTCAAATAAATCAATCATCATACCTAGATCCCAAACTTGAAACTTTATATTGTTATACTGCACCGTCTCAACATTAAATCCAATTGCTGCATCATGAAAATAAAAAACATAAATCAATAAAACCATCCATTACAAAACAAAAGGGAGAGATACAAAAAGAAAAAAGAAAATCCTCTCTTCACTTAAAATGTGTGAGTAAATGCAATGAAGTGTTAGCTCGATGATTAATGTGGAGGCTGAGGTTCAAATTCAATGGATGTATGGGTTTGCTTCCATCTAAATCTTGATGCTCTCCTTACTAGTGTGTGTTAGGCGGTAGCAATGATTTTAAAGCAAAAAGCTCAAAAAAGGAACATGGTCCATGGGACTTGAAGTTAAAAGCGATAATTTGAAGTGAAGGGCACAATACATGACATTAAAAACAATATTAAAAGCATATATGAATTTAGTCCTGTTACCTAACTCAAAAAAGCATATATGAATTTAGTACTATACTGATCAAATTGCAATTAAAATAACTAATTTCAGTACTCAATATGCAATAATGCTGATATTTGTCCAAGTTTTTGAAGTTGATATTAAAAGAAGTGACTGCTTCTCGTGATTACTTTGTGCATCATTTTTTAAGCGTCACACTTCCATAGAGCGCATAGCTTCACCCACGAAGCGATAAGCCATCCGCTCACATCACTTCATTAGTTTAAGCGACAAAGGGATAACTTTTACTAATGATACTAGGGGTGAACATTTCCAACCCGTATATGGCACATAAATTTCTGTAAATACGATTCTACCTCATCACAAAAAAAGAAAAAAGATCACAAAATTGTGGCCACCGTAATTTCATATTCACTAGAAAAAGGCCTAAATTTATCTCTATTTGACCTGGCATTAGTAATAATTCCTCTTCCTCCAAAATGGTCGTCCCGTTTCTCTTTCAAGACTTAAAATAAGTGGTCTTTTTAACTAATATTCTTAAAAATGAAATCTTAGGTCTTTGGTATAAGAAAAATGGCAACTTATACAAACTCTTGTATCGATTTGAATATCATATTCTTTTATGAAATTTTTTTATTAAAGGTGGTGGTGGTCCAAGCTTGCCAAAATCTCGACTATTCCACCGAGTACCTACGCACCTCGACTATTCCATCAAGTGGGTCTTGCTACCACCATCAGCACATGTACCAGATAACTTTGCCCACCATAGCTAAGTGTTTTTTGCCTCCACTAAGATTTGAACTGAGACATCATGGATCTCCCCTCACTTTGTCGACCATTAGACCACACCCAAGTGGTTGAATATATTATTTCTTTTCAAGTAGGATTAATTTATACTTGGTTTAGTTTGAAAATTTTGGTAAGAATGATCCAAGCATAAAGGGAACAAACAAATGTAGAGGAAGAGTGACATAAGTAACCATTCACTTAACTAAAAGTGATCTTTACACAAATATGAGTATGAAATAAGAAAGAATACTAACTTGGAATAGTGGAAACTACTTCACCCATCTGAAGCCGATCTGCATATTACCCCAAAAAAATTAAACATCATATTAATCAAATTTTACAACAAAAAAAAACCAGAATCCAAATCACAAAAGGAGCAAACGGGTATAAAGAAAAAACTAATAAATCATACAGAGAATGGTAGTTTTTCCAGCATTGTCGAGTCCAAGAACTAAGATCCGAGCTTCCTTATTCCCAAATAACGATGAAAACAATCGCGAAAACACTAATCCCATTTGCCCCCCTTTTGCTTTGCTTTACTTCTATGTATACAAAATCAAAAAAAGATCAGATCTAATTAGCAAATTATGAAATGTAGTGAATATTTAGACAAGAATATTGATATACAGTAAAGGGAAAAAGGGGAAAATTCAGATTTGTGATTGAAAGTGAATTACCAGAGAAAGCTCAAGGGTCTGCTTGGGGATTTGTTTAGTTTTGGGGTTAAGTATAGTGGAGAAATAAGTGTGAATGGAATGAGCAAAGAGACATTGGAGTTTGAAAACTAAGGTTCTCTTTTACAAAAAATTAATTAAAATAATTAAAAAAAATAAAGAAAATAAAGTTTTGGGAGGATTAATATAAGATTGTATCATAGAGATTAATGATGGATGAATTATAATATAGAGACTATTTTTTAAATAAATAAAGTATAAAATATGCATTTACTTTTTCAAAAATTAATTTTAGCATTTCTATTTCACTTTATATATCACATATATAATAAAATAATAAAAAAAAATTTACATTCCTATCCCACTTATGAAACCTTTTTACCCTACATGTTTAAGGTTTCACTTAATTACATTTAGTATACCAAATTACCATTTATATACCATAATTAATTAAGGGTATAATTAATTATGGTATAGAATTGGTAATTTGGTATACTAAAT
>NW_017675335.1:16521-63187 GCF_001879085.1 Nicotiana attenuata
AAAAACTACAAAGTAACTACATTTAACCTACATTATAACTACAATCTGGAAACAATTTACACATGGAAATTCTTCAAGTTGGAATTGGCCACAGCTACATTTCTTGTTTTCTAGACACACAATGTACCGCTTCACACCATCCAACACAGTATGTATATGATCTGTTGAAGCCCTCACCTACATTTTCAGAACAAACACAAAGAAAAAAAATTTACAATATTAAAAATATAGTATCTACAATATATCTACATTTTATCTACAATTTATCTACAAATTAACTACAAACTATAAGTAAACTACAATTTGCCTACAATTTATCTACAATCTGGAGACACTGTATATTAAAATATTTTTTTCCTGTACCAAATAAAGAAATTATAGTCAAATTGTAGATATATGTAGTAAATTTGTAGACAATATCATAAAACTAAGAAGATCTATTGCTGTTATTTTTTTCTTCTCATTTTTGTTTTTTTCTCCCTTCTTTAAGTTATTGTCAATGATCTGCCTTTGAACTCTCCACTTTATGTCCATTTAATTGGTAAATCTTAGAAGCTGTTAGTAGTTGAATATTTTCGTAGTTTTTGTAGCTGTTAGTAGTTCAATATCTGTTTGTTTTTTTTTTCTTCAGAATTTGAATTATAGTTCTGGAGAAAAAATCGCATATATGAAATCTCCTTTCCCTTTTTAAAGATTGAATTTAATGTAGAATCAATTATCACCAAGAATCTCTCCTTAATTTTAGCGCGTTTTTAAGGAATATTCTGGTCCATTAATGCCTGATTTTCGAATGGTACAAATTTTGTAGGTAAAATGTGGACTGGGCGGGTAATATATAAAATATGCATATTTTTGGTAATAAACTTTCATATATGGTATAGGAAGGAAAAAATTCCTATAATAAATAGATTGCAACATAAATTATGCAAGTACACTAGTCTTATTTATGCGAATAGCTAAAAAGTCAACTAAATGCTGAAATGTAAGCAAGTTTCGAAAAATAATCAAAAATCAATAACCGGAGGTAAGATTTCTGTCGTTTGTCAAAAGTAAAAATACTTTTTAAGTATAATTTTATTGAACTAAAACTAAGAAGAAAATCAATAATCATACTATTAGAGGTATGTTTATATTTCGTATAATATTAGTTTTAAGATAAATCAGGAAGCAGAAGCCACAAAAAAATAAGAAAGAAAGCAAGAAAGAAAGTGAAATTTTTGCAGTCGTCCCTTTTGCATATATCGTTTAGTAAATGACCACTCTTTTTATTTCTTTTGTAATTGATGGACCTTTCAAATCACAATCTAAATTTTATTTAAGCAAATTAAAGATCTTATGAGAAACGTTAGACCATGATCTTAAGTTTTGTGAGCTATTGAAACATTAATACACAACCTCATATTTTGCGAACAAATTTAAAATTATATGAGCAAACATTTGAGAGTCTAACGTTGTTCCACATAAGTAAATTTTAAATGGCTAAATTTGCATAAACTTGTAACACCCCGCAAATTCGGCTTAGGTATGAATGAGTTAAAGGAGTAGTAAGGATATATTTTGAGCATGTGAAGTCCCATCGAGATGATTATGGGTGAAAATAGTTGTTTAAAAATCAAGATGGAAAGAGAGGTGCATAAGATTTGACAAAATCGACTAAGTTTGCAGAAAGTCTGTCTTTCATCAAGTTTTAGTGAAAATGTGTAAGGAATTGGAGAAAACTCAAAGCATGAAAGTTGTAGGCCTTCGAAATAGCTTTCCAACTATATATTAGGGAGCCCGAACGGATCTCTGTGCAAAAAGTTATGTGCGTTTTACAGAATAGTATGCGATATGCGCGCCGGTAGCGCGCCCATTAGCGCGGCCGCGCTAATTTTGAGGCAGTGTTACTGCCATTTAGCGCGGGCGCGCTAGTGGGGGGTCATTTTAAAGCTATATTTCGTCCCCCACAGCCCCAAAACATAAAAACTTGCTCTAGAAAGGGGAACTCTTAAAAACCTAACTCCTTAAGGGTCCTTCCACCATCCAAGGTAAGTTCTAATGGTGATTCTAAGTTAATTTCAATTTCCCAATATCTTATTAACATGGGCAAACCCTCCATATCAGTAGATATTCGATTGGGACATCGTTGTTGAGAGAAGGAACCCTAGAACTCGAATTCAAGGAGATTGAACGTCAAAAAGGTAATATCTTCACCCTCTAATTGATTCTAGCATTGGTTTAATGGTTATAAACCCTAGTTCATGAGATATGAGTTGATGGGTTTAATAAAAAAGCATGAACGATTATAGGGTTGGGGTGTTGAGTGTTGATTATCGGTTAAGAGTATTGTTTACCTTATGGGTGATGAAGAATAATGTTGATTATAACCATTTGAGACTTTAGAATTTATTTAGGAGCAAGAGAATGGGATATTGGGTGTAGAAACACCGTTAATAAGGGATATGAAGCTTTATGTCACCAAGTGTTTGATAAAATATCTAAGTGACCAAAACATGACTATTGTTGCTAATTTGGAATCCCTTTGACTTGTATTGATATAGATTAAAGTTGAAAGGGTTGGCGAATGTTGTATTATGCTCAAGAGCAGGAAGTTAAGGTATGTGAGGCTAACTCTCTATGTTTGGGAATTTTAATGATTCTCCCTACACTACGTTTCTTTTACGACGTTACCAATTGCCTCAGAAATATAGTTAAGCCTAGTTCCTTGAATAGTTGCAGAACTTCTATTCTCTAGCTTCATAACTCGTTCATGACTTTCATTCTGAACGTTGTGAGCTTAGTTCGTATTCAATATAGACTTGGGTTTGATGTCCCTGAGTCTCAATATAGCTTACTCAGCATGTCATAAACAGTTGATGTTTCAGTGTTCATAATCAGTTCAAGAATACATGTCTCAGTCTAGTCCTATTCAGTATTTCAATATTATGTAACTCAGTGTGAATCAGCATTCAAGTATCATGTAACTCAGTATGGTTCAGTATTTCAGCATCATGTATTTCAGTATGATTCTCAGTTCCTGAATGTTGAACACCTGTATTTGGGCTTGAGGCCGTAGTTTATGCTTTATGCATGTTTGGGCCTGAGGCCATAGTTTATGCTTTATGCATGTTTGGGCCTGAGGCCGTAGTTTATGCTTTATGCATGTCTGGGCCTGAGCCCGTAGTTTATGCTTTCTGCATTTTTGGGCCTGAGGCCGTAGTTATGTATACGTATACTTAGGCCTGAGGTCGTAGCTTGTGCACATATATATTGGGCCCGAGGCCGTAGCTTATTCAGATAAACAGGTTGTTCATCATTCAGAAAAGGGAGTATTTATATCCTTACTTTCTTTATTCAGTTCAGTTATCAGTTATCAGTTATCAGTTCAGTTATCAGCTATCAGTTATCTTTTCAGTTATCAGTTCAGTTATCACTTATCAGTTATCTTTTCAGTTATCAGTTATCAATTATCTTTTCAGTTATCAGTTATTAGTTATCTTTTCAGTTATCAGTTATCAGTTATCTTTTCAGTTATCAGTTCAGTTACCAGTTCTCACTTCAGTTTCAGTTTCAGTAGTTATCATTTCAGTTATCATCTTAGTTTCAGTTTCAGCATTTATAATTCTTTCTTTCAGTTGCTTTACATACCAGTACAATTCAAATGTACTGACGTCCCTTTTGCCCGGGGCCTGCATCTCACAATGCAGGTAATGATTTACAGGTTGATGATTCAGAGCGCTAGGATTCTCGTACCAGCTGTTTGGTGATCCCCAGTTCTTTTGGGGCATTATCATTACCTTACAGTCTTCAGTATTTTCAGACAGTCAGTGTTTTCAGTATTTCATTAGACGCTTCATAGACTAGAGTAACAGTTAGACAGAGTCCAGGCTTTTCATATTAAGCTATGTTGACTACAAATATGTTTCAAAATTGTATTAGTATTTCCGCACTTTAATTTTTATCATTCAGACTTTCAGTATATCAGCATGTGTTAGTTTATCTTCCGCATTCAGTATGTTATGATATCACATGTTGATTCAGCCAGCCAGTTGGTTCGCTTGGTCACATGTAGTCAGGCACCGAGTGCCGTGTTACGTCCAGGCCCAGGTTCGGGGCGTGACAAAGCTTGGTATCAGAGCACTAGGTTCAAGAGTCCTAGGGAGTCTATGAAGCCGTGTCTAGTGGAGTTTCCTTTATATGTGTGTGCCGGCCAGTCATATAAACGGTTAACTACCAAGATATCCAGGATTGTCTCATTTCTTTCTACTCTAGATCGTGCCATGAAGCTTAGAGCAATAGTTAACTTTCTCTTCCTATCGAATTCCAAACGTATTGGATGCCCAAGCGACGCGCGGGAGAAAATCTAAGGTCCTAGAGAGGATAATTGCCCATTGGGGTATAATTATGGAGTACATGTTGGTAAATATTAGACTTGAGAGGACGTTAAAAGTGGGATGCAATGGATAGTAACACAGATTAAAGCATAACCTTATCAGAAAGTACAAAAGCAATTATCATGTCTTATGGTTATCAGTTTACCTGAGTTACCAGTTATACAATCTTTCAGTTAGCAAATTTATGGTTATTCAGGATGCCAGTTATTAGTTATTCAGTTACTAGATCTCCAATTTTTAGTGTATCAAAATTCTGGTGACTGGTGAGTATACAGTAATGCCTATGGGTGCTAAAAGAAAATGTAAGTAACGGTGGTTATAGCTAAATCATCGCATATTTTAGGTCCGGATTAAGACCCAAGAATCGCCGGATGGCGAAGTAAGTGATTTATCAGATAATGGTATACTCTAAAGGATAAGTTTGTGTACGGTAATCGTATGTGTTTTAATTCAGAGAATAATTTCTTTTAATTTTTCGGAATGGAGCCACAAGTGGGATGATGATAGTTCAGATGTCAGACCCTAACATTGGTCACTATAGTTTTGGACAGAAAAGAGCCTAAGGGTAAAATACCTAAGAGTCAGAAACGTTTGTTATTACCAAAGATGTGATTCATACAACTCATGCAAATGACTAGAATATATGATGTTTGCAATGAGAACCGAGAGTAGCCAATAGTGAATTTCAGGGAATGATTTTAGGTTGTTCATATTTATTCAAATCAGAACTAGAAGTACCACGTTAGTAAGTTACTATAAGAAGCAGGTATTGATGTAAGATAAAAGATATGGCAGTTCCCCCTTAGGTTATGTGACTAAATGATTAGCCGGGATATTTATAATATGATATGATTTAGTATTGTATAGAAAGTTTGGGGTTAGATATTCCAATTTCATTTAAGGCAGATGAATTCCCGAAGTGTGATCCATGCACATAGTTTAGAAAGAAAAAAAAAGGATAGTATGCGACCATAGAATAGGGTCGGATGATGAGGGAAGTTAGAAATAACCTTATTCCTCAATCTAGTTATCCAAAGTAGAACAAGAAAATGTGATTCTAGCAGGTGTTTAGTAAGAGAATAATAAGTAAGTTTCGAGTTGATACAGTGGATTAGAAATTTCAGCAGAGCTAGTAGAGGTGCAATTTGATTTACTTAGCCAGGATAACTCTAGTGAGTGGATGGCAGTTTAAAATACCGAACGTGTGTTAGAACCCAAAGAGTTTAAGTTAAACCCGAAGTACAGTGATAGTGGAAAAAACAATCAGCTAGGCAGTGAGAGAGCAAGCTACAGAAGAATAGCCTTTAAGAGTTATCGAAAGGGGTTTTCTCCAGGATTAACAGTGTGAGCAGAGTTAAATTATTAAGATTGTGTATGATAGTTGTGAATATATTAGCTTTCCGTTATGTGAATAATTTAGGTTTTTCCTAGCTCAGAAGTAAGTTGGAAGATGAGTCATCATTGACGTAAAATGCAAAGAATTGCAAAAAAAATAAGAAAAGTTATTTGGATCCCAACAAAAAGAGAAGGATCCACAAGTATAAGACGATGGCTTTTGAATAAGGGGGAGATGATGGTACTTTGAGGTACCAAGACAAATTATGTGTTCCAGACATAGTTGGACCTAAAGAGGGAAGATCATGTTAGAAGCCCATAATTCCATGTATTCTTTCCATCCAGGTTCCCCAAATATGCATCATGACCAAGGAGATTTATTTGTTGAACGCCATGAAAAAGAATGTCGCAAACTTTACGGCCAAGTGTCCGAATTATCAGTAAGTGAAAGTCGAGCAGCAGAAAGCCCAGTGTTTTACCACAGGATACACATATTTTGAGTGGAGATGGTAAATATGAAATTTATAACAGGATTATCTTGCTCATTTTAAAAGCATGATTTGATTGGATGATTGTAAAATGACTTACCAAGTTAGCACACTTCTTGCCAAAAAAAACTACAGATTCAGTAGAAGATTATACGAAGTTGTACATTCAGGAAATCGTCTGATTACATGGGACTCCATTGTCCGTTATTTCGAACTGTGGTGCTCAGTTTAAAAAAAATGAACTTTAGAAGTTCTTTCAGAAATGATTAGGCACAAGTTTTTCATCCTTAGAAAGATGGTCAGGCATAGCACATTGTTCAAACAGTTGAGGATATGTCCTTGATGTTAAAAGTAATTAGGATGATCACATACCTCTCATTGACCTTGCTAATAATAACCTACAATTCTAGTATCAAGATAGCACTGTGAGAGACTCTGTATGGGCGAAGGTGTAGATCGCCAATTGGTTGGTTCAAAGTTCGTGAAGAGGAGTTGTTGGGACCAAATTTGGTCTATCAGACTATAGAGAAAGTTAAGTTGATTCAAGAGTGCTTGAAGACGACTCAGAGCCACCAAAAGTCCTATTCAAGCATGCAGCATGGAGACCTAGAGTTTCAAGTTGATGATAGGGTGTTTCTGAATGTTTCGCCTATAAAATGCGTTATGAGATTTGGGAAGAAGGGGAAGCACAGTCTATACTATATTGGGCCATATAGAATCCTACAAAAGATCGGTCAATTAGCTTATGAGTTGGAGTTGCCACCATATTTAGTGGTGGTACAGCCAGTATTTCATGTGTCATGTTATAACATTTAAGTTTCCAGTACTTAGATACTCATGTCTGTTCAGTACTCAGATACTCATGTCAGTTCAGTACTCAGATACTCATGTCAGCTCAATACTCAGTTACTCATGCTAGTCCAATACTTAGACATTCATGACAGCTTAGTACTCAGACTACTTAAATATTCGTGCCAGTTCAATAATATTCATATATCCATGTTAGTTCAGTATTCACATATCCATGGCAGACCAATATTCAGTCAATGCAGTAGTCATTCAGTTCAGTATCGCGACAGTTCAGTAATCATGTATTCATTCTGTTTAGTATACAAGTGTTAATGAAAGTTCATGTTTCCACCAGACCCGTTTAAGGTCCGGAGTTAGCAGAAGTTAGAGTCAGGACAATCATTCGAGGACGAATGTTCCCAAGAGGGAGATAATGTAACACCCCGTAAATTCGGCTTAGGTATGAATGAGTTAAAGGAGTAGTAAGGTTATATTTTGGATATATGAAGTTCTATCGGGATGATTATGGGTAAAATAGTTGTTTAAAAATCAAGATGGAAAGTGAGGTGCATAAGATTTGACAAAATCAACTAAGTTTGCAGAAGGTCTGTCTTCCAGCAGGTTTTAGTAAAAATGTATAAGGAATTTGGAAAACTCAAAGCACGAAAGTTGTAGGCCTTTGAAATAGCTTTCCAACGATATATTATGGAGCCCGAACGGATCTCTGTGCAAAAAGTTATGCGCGTTTTACAGAACAGTATGCAATATGCGCGCCCGGTAGCGCGCCAGTAGCGCGACCGCGCTAATTTTGAGGCAGTGTTACTGCCATTTAGCGCGGTCAGTAGCGCGGCAGGTTTCCAGGTGCGCGAGCGCAATCGTGGGGGGTCGTTTTAAAGTTATATTTCGTCCCCCACATCCCCAAAACATCTATTATAACGTTGGACTAGTACTGTAGTGAATGTAATATAAGAATTAGTCATGCAAAAATTATAATGTACGAATTAATATTGAGATTATTAGTGTGACGACCCAAAGGGGTCATCACCTGTTTTCTTATTCATTCCGTACTTCCGAGGCCTTGAANACTGTGAGAGACTCTGTATGGGCGAAGGTGTAGATCGCCAATTGGTTGGTTCAAAGTTCGTGAAGAGGAGTTGTTGGGACCAAATTTGGTCTATCAGACTATAGAGAAAGTTAAGTTGATTCAAGAGTGCTTGAAGACGACTCAGAGCCACCAAAAGTCCTATTCAAGCATGCAGCATGGAGACCTAGAGTTTCAAGTTGATGATAGGGTGTTTCTGAAAGTTTCGCCTATAAAATGCGTTATGAGATTTGGGAAGAAGGGGAAGCCAGTGTTAAAAACAGCGTGAAGCGAGGAAAAGCGACAACCCCCATTTCACGAAAAGCGAGAAGCGAGAAGCGAAGCGCCCGCTTTTTGAAGTGAAGCGAAATTTTTTAAAAAAAATTAAAATAAATACGGCATAGACAACACATGTAATTGTAAGCAGAATCTGGGCAGAATTTGGGCAGAAAAGGGGCAGAAACGGAGCAGAAATTTTCTGGAAAAAAATCGCCAGCATTTCGGCGCTTTTTGGACGTTTAGAAAGAAAAAGAAAAAGAAAAAGAAAAAGAAAAAGAAGAAGAAGATTAGAAGAAGAAGAAGAAGTAGAATGAAAATAAAAACATACCTGTTGAAACTTGAAAGCTGTTGTTGACTTGTTGTAATGTTGAAGAAGAAGAAGAAGAACCCTAGTTTGCTTGAACAAATCGTTGCTTCATGTGAGGAAGAAATCGTTGGTTTTTTGAGGAAGAAAGGGCTGGTTTAAAACCCTAGGTTGCTGCTGAAGAATGACTAAAACAGAGACTCACTCGATTTTGGGTCTTTTAATTGAAAAAGACACGTTTGGGCTTTTATTTCAAGAAGCGATCGCTTCTTCCGCTTCTTCCGCTTTTCCCGCTTCTCGCTTTTTTGGTAGAAGCGACCGCTTTTAGGTACCTGAGTCGCTTTTGGTACAGGTAGCGACAGACCCGGCGCTCCACTTCGCTTCTCGCTTAAAGCGAGGAAGCGGTCGCTTTTTTGAACACTAGGGCAAGCACAGTCTATACTATATTGGGCCATATAGAATCCTACAAAAGATCGGTCAATTAGCTTATGAGTAGGAGTTGCCACCATAATTAGTGGTGGTACAGCCAGTATTTCATGTGTCATGTTATAACATTCAAGTTTCCAGTACTCAGATACTCATGTCAGTTCAGTACTCAGATACTCATGTCAGTTCAATACTCAGATACTCATGTCAGCTCAATACTCAGTTACTCATGTTAGTCCAATACTTAGACATTCATGCCAGCTTAGTACTCAGACTACTCAAATATTCGTGCCAGGTTCAATATTCATGTATCCATGTTAGTTCAGTATTCACGTATCCATGGCAGACCAATATTCAGTCAATGCAGTAGTCATTCAGTTCAGTAATTATGTATTCATTCAGTTTAGCATACAAGTGTTAATGAAAGTTCATGTTTGCACCAGACTCATTTAAGATCCAGAGTTAGCGGAAGTTACAGTCAAGACAATCATTCGAGGAAGAATGATCCCAAGGGGGAGATAATGTAACACCCCGCAAATTCGGCTAAGGTATGAATGAGTTAAAGGAGTAGTAAGGATATATTTTGAGCATGTGAAGTCCCATCGATATGATTATGGTGAAAATAGTTGTTTAAAAATCAAGATGGAAAGAGAGGTGCATAAGATTTGACAAAATCGACTAAGTTTGCAGAAGGTCTGTCTTCCATCAAGTTTTAGTGAAAATGTGTAAGGAATTGGGGAAAACTCAAAGCATGAAAGTTGTAGGCCTTTGAAATAGCTTTCCAACGATATATTATGGAGCCCGAACGGATCTTTGTGCAAAGCGTTATACGCGTTTTACAGAATAGTATGCGATATGCGCGCCGGTAGCGCGCCCATTAGCGCGGCCGCGCTAATTTTGAGGCAGTGTTACTGCCATTTAGCGCGGTCAGTAGCGCGGGCGCGCTAGTGGGGGGTCTTTTTAAAGCTATATTTCGTCCCCCACAGCCCCAAAACATAAAAACTTGCTCTAGAAAGGGGAACTCTTAAAAACCTAACTCCTTAAGGGTCTTTCCACCATCCAAGGTAAGTTCTAATGGCGATTCTAAGTTAATTTCAATTTCCCAACATCTTATTAACATGGGTAAACCCTCCATATCAGTAGATATTCGATTGGGACGTCGTTGTTGAGAGAAGGAACCCTAGAACTCGAATTCAAGGAGATTGAATGTCAAAAAGGTAATATCTTCACCCTCTAATTGATTCTAGCATTGGTTTGATGGTTATAAGCCCTAGTTCATGAGATATGAGTTGATGGGTTTGATAGAAAAGCATGAACGATTATAGGGTTGGGGTGTTGAGTGTTGATTATTGGTTAAGAGTGTTGTTTACCTTATGGGTGATGAAGAATGATGTTGATTATAACCATTTGAGACTTTAGAATTTATTTAGGAGCAAGAGAATGGGATATTGGGTGTAGAAACAACGTTAATAAGGGCTTTGACGCTTTATGTCACCAAGTGTTTGATAAAATACCTAAGGGACCAAAACATGACTATTGTTGCTAATTTGGAATCCCTTTGACTTGTATTGATATAGATTAAAGTTGAAAGGGTTGGTGAATGTTGTATTATGCTCAAGAGCAGGAAGTTAAGGTATGTGAGGCTAACTCTCTATGTTTGGGAATTTTAATGATTCTCCCTACACTACGTTTCTTTTACGACGTTACCAATTGCCTCAATAGCCGACTTGTAAGCACTAAGCACCCTCAATTCATGCACTTACCTAACAAGAAAGTTTACAACATTACCAATCATTCATGAGATCATGTGCCCTCACCAACAAACAAAAGATTGACTATAGATAGTCCATACATTCAAATATACTTTTGAATATGGATTAAGAACATCGCACAATTGAACCAAATTCACTCACTCTCACAAAGAATTCATATGCATCCCGTGGTCGTACCATAAGCTTGCCCGTAGTGTATATCTCTACTAATTTAAGCTAGCCAAATCTAGGATCAATTAGGACTTTTAAGGTTGTAATGTAGGCTAAGGGACGGGTAGGATATATTTTGGAATAATGTCTAACCCTCCTAAGCACTTTAATACACTACATTTACAATTCAAGCTCATATTCTTCTCAACCGATTCACTTGCCACATCCAACATAGCCCTATTTCAGTTACGCACTTCTATTTTTCACTAGCACAAATTATTACGAATTGGAGGTGTTTTCTACATACTTTCACTATCATTTTTTTTCTTTTCTTTCAATTTTTCTTTTCCTTTCTCTTTTTTTTTTTCACACACTCCTTACATTAAGGTTCATTGGCTAGTGTCTTTTGATTTCAACTTTAGTGCACTAACGGGCCCTTCCATGGTTCCACTCAAAAGCTACTCCCCAATCTCTATCCTTACTTTTTTAGCGACTAAGTGCCTTAGGAGGTAGAGGTTCAATCAATATCAAATTAAGAATAAAATAGGGGTATGACTTGTAATGTGGGTGCCAAAGAAAGGTCTATAGGCTCAAAGGGGCTAGCAACAGAAAATTTTATTTTTACGTGACAAGCATATCTATGGTCAAGCAAGAAAATGCCTACGTCATCTCCTAGATTAGCACAACTTACAATTTCGCTTCAATTAACACATGGGGCAAGTTCTAGACTACACAGGATAGTGTAGAAAATCACAAATCCTCACACACACGTTGCACATGACTCAATCAAGACTGTTCATTACAACTCCCAACTCAAGCGAGCACACATAATTGAGAAATTTAAGCAATAATGCACTATGTGGCATACGAGTCAAACAACTGAGAAAAGGCGTCACAAAATAGGCTATTTACTTTACTTAGGCTTCACAATTCAAACCAAATATACGGAAAAACAGAATGTATGTCATAGCCTAATGTGCCAGCATCAACCATGTCAATGAGTATCTCGGAGCGACTCAGTTTCTTCCTAAACTACTCCTAAAAAAAAAAAAGTACCCGGTTCGAGCTACATCCTTGGAAAAGAACCGGTGCCCAAAGAAAAACCAAGGAATACTACCTAACTATTCTAAAAAAAATCTTTTTGGTGTTTTTAATCGGACATTATCCCTCAAGAAAATTGTAAAAAAGATCCATCGTCGGGAAAAGTCCGAACTTTTTCTAAAATTTTTTTTTTTTTTTATTTTTTTATTTTTGAATCTAGACTATGTCTACTAAGAGTTCTAAAAGAAAAATTAAATTAAAAAAAATTAATTTTATACAATTACACTTCAGAAAGTAGTTTTCCCACCCCACACTTATACCGATGCATGATCATAGAAACAAAAATATTAAAACAAGGGTGAGAAATACTCCCTGAGACCCTCTCGGGCCTAGCTCAGACATGATCCTCAATATTAAGGGTCGGGACGACCCCACACTTAAGCTCAAACATGCTCCTCAGCTTCAACTTCGGGTACTCAGACTTCCCCTACTCTGTGAAACAAAAACAACACTAAACTTGACACTACATAAAAAAATAAAAAATAACCAAATATTAACACAATAAAATAAAATAAAAGAAAGAAAAAAAGGCCTCCCAATAAACGCCTTATTTAACGTCGCGGCACGACGCCATCACTTTTACCACTTTTCCTTCCACTTTGAGGATATGAATTGCACCCCCAGTTTTGCATCAATTTTTGTGTCACGTTCTTTGGGCGGTGGTGTGAAAATAATTGAACCAAGCAATAGGTATCGCATCTTGCACTTCTTGGCCTTTAAGTGAGGAATGTCGTTTTGTCTCCTTGACATCACAAATTTTAGAATATAAGCACTTTGTTCCTCATCCATTGACTCCTTCATATGCTCGACTGGATCAATTCCCATGTCACCAACCAAACACAATGTTGAAAAATATTTAGAATGAGGTCCATTACGCTCCAACTCCAAAATTACATTATTTTTGACATCCTCAATTTTGAGCTCTTCGTCAACCTTGGCATCATTAATAATATTTTGGTCAAATAGTTGGAATTCCTCTTTCCGCTCCATAAGTTGACCAGTATCCACAACAATTGGTTGTAGGGCATCAGACGCCTCAACCTTTTTATTCAATTGATCGTGCAGGTCATGGATATCTAAGCCAAATTGGTCTATCTCTTGCCTGAGCTCAGTTCATCCTTCGATTAGTTGTTCTGTCATATTTGAAAGACCATCACGTAGAAAGTCATGAGATTTTATCAGTTGAGCTTGTTCCTCTAGCCAAGATTGGCTCACTATATCTGCTTCTTCTAAATTTTTTTCTGGTGGGAACTCTCTCTCTCCAGCCACTTCCTCCGTCTCGGCCATCATTCTCATGATTGCTTCACTAATTCTTTGTATAGCCTTTCGATTTTCATCTTGTTGCTCGGCTATCTGCCTCATCATGTCCATAATACGAGCCATGCCTTCCATATCCTCCACTTCATTGCTCCTATCAAACTCATAAACATTATTAGAAACATTATAACAAGAACTCTGAGAAAGATAATAAGAATTAGGACAGTCATCCCAATGGCCACCTTGACAACTACACACATTACAAAAATTTCACACATCAGATTGAGATGCACAATTTTGCCCAAGGTGTGGTCCTCCACAATATGGACATGGATCACCAAAATAAGAATAAGCAATATTCGACCAATTATCATTCCAAGATGCCATATCAACAAAGATAGTAAAATATTAAACTAAGATAAAAATAAAAAATAAAAACTTGAATAGGCAAAAAGTAAAAATCCAATCTAGTAGAATAGTTAATTTCTAAATCCCCGGCAACGGCGCCAAAAACTTGTTGCTCCAAAACGCACACGCAAGTATATGTGGTCGACAAGTAATATAGGATTATAAGTCCAGATATCGTACCCACAGGGACATGTGATTAACTATCAACTAAATTAAACCAAACAATTAATCTATTCAAGCGATTCCTAAAGTATGAATATTTAACTAAGATAAACTAGAGTAACAAACTAAGAGATTAAAGAAAACAAGTTGGTGAATTATAGAGACGAATTCAATGTGCGTGAATATTCTAGAGCTATGGATTAGCTAACAATCCCGTTGAGTTTTCCACTTAAATCGTCTAATTAATTTATCTGATTTATTGGTTGACAGGGTTAATATTGCTCGTAGCTTTCTCCCGAAGTACAACTCGCCTATTCAAGCTAACCTAATGCCTATATTCCTATGGAATTAGGATTAACAAGAACGCATTTATAGTTCCTGTATAATAACCAAGCAAGGCATTAGGTATATTCTTATCTTAACCGCAAATCCGCTCCCCCTAAGAGTTAAGATCTTGCTCTACTCAATATTATATGCAATCTAGAATTCCCTCTCCCGAGTTCAATCCTAGATTCGTAGATAGTATTCAATTGGTGATCAAGCAATCAAATAATTAAGCGCAAGATTGAATAAATAAACCAATATGATAAAATAATAAGAACAATTCAAGCTTCAAACTACAACGTTCATATAGCACCCAAAACTCTAGAACTAATAAACTATGAAATTAAAGGAAGAGAAGAGAAGAAAAACTAGTTGAAAGCCTCCTCCAAGCGTGGTTTGTGGTCGCCCACGTGAATTCTCCTCCAAAATATGTTAGATATCACCAAAGTGGCGTCCCCTCCCTCAAAATACCGTTTTTCCATGTATATATACCAAGTAGGGTTGGGCCCAAACAATTATACCTTCTCCAATGTGAAAAAGGACATTTTTTCCGGGTTTGACTAGCGCGGTCGCGCATCTCGGCGCGCTAATGGCCGCGCTAGGTTGACAACTTTCTGTAATGGGCGCGTTAAAACTAGCGCGCACTTTTCACCATGTTCCGTTTAGAATTTGGAAAAACGTAAAACACAAAAGTTGTAGTCCTTTGAGTTAGCTTTCCAACCATATATTGTGGAGCCAAAATGGAATTCTGAGCAAAAAGTTATGTCTATTTTACTAGACAGTGCACAATATGCCTGCTCGATTCTTCGTTCGCTCTAACTAGCATTCGTTGACCCCCAAACGCGATCCCGGCTCGTATCCTTGGGCTTTTACTCAGACTTCAAAGCTCCAAATCACTTGAATTCATTTCATAACATCTATATAGCTCGGAATCACTCCTACAAGGCATAAAACACACAGTTAGTGCAAAACACTAGCGATTAAAGCGCAAACTCAACCAAAGTGCAGTAAATTTGAGTGTAATAATCGACTAAAATACGTAATTATAGCCTATCATCACTAACTCTCTATGTTTGGGAATTTTAATGATTCTCCCTACACTACGTTTCTTTTACGACGTTACCAATTGCCTCAGAAATATAGTTAAAGCCTAGTTCCTTGAATAGTTGTAGAACTTCTATTCTCTAGGTTCATAACTCGTTCATGACTTTCATTCTGAACGTTGTGAGCTCAGTTCGTATTCAATATAGACTTGGGTTTGATGTCCCTGAGTCTTAGTATAGCTTACTCAGCATGTCATAAACAGTTGAAGTTTCAGTGTTCATAATCAGTTCAAGAATACATATCTCAGTCTAGTCCTATCCAGTATTCTAGTATCATGTAACTCAGTGTGATCCAGTATTCTAGTATTACGTAACTCAGTGTGATTCAGTATTTCATTATCATGTATTGCAGTTTGATTCTCAGTTCCTGAATGTTGAACACCTGTATTTGGGCCTGAGACCGTAGTTTATGCTTTATGCATGTTTGGGCCTGAGGCCGTAGTTTATGCTTTATGCATGTTTGGGCCTGGGGCCGTAGTTTATGCTTTATGCATGTTTGGGCCTGAGGCCGTAGTTTATGCTTTATGCATTTTTGGGCCTGAGGCCGTAGTTATGTATACATATACTTGGGCCTGAGGCCGTAGCTTGTGCACATATATATTGGGCCCGAGGCCGTAGCTTATTCAGATAAACAGGTTGTTCATCATTCAGAAGAGGGAGTATTCATATCCTTACTTCCTTTATTCAGTTCAGTTATCAGTTATCAGTTATCTTTTCAGTTATCAGTTTGAGTTATCAGTTATCTTTTCAGTTATCAGTTCAGTTACCTGTTCTCACTTCAGTTTCAGTTTCAATAGTTATCATTTCAGTTATCAGCTTAGTTTCAGTTTCAGCATTTATAATTCTTTCTTTCAGTTGCTTTACATACCAGTACAATTCAAATGTACTGACGTCCCTTTTGCCCGGGGCCTGCATCTCACAATGCAGGTAATGATTTACAGGTTGATGATTCAGAGTGCTAGGATTCTCGTACCAGCTATTTGGTGATCCCCAGTTCTTTCGGGGCATTATCATTACCTTATAGTCTTCAATATTTACAGACAATCAGTGTTTTCAATATTTCATTAGAGGCTTCATAGACTAAAGTAACAGCTAGACAGAGTCGCAGGCTTTTCATATTAAGCTATGTTGACTACAAATATGTTTCAAAATTGTATTAGTATTTTCGCACTTTAATTTTTATCATTCAGACTTTTAGTATATCAGCATGTGTTAGTTTATCTTCCGCATTCAGTATGTTATGATATCACATGTTGATTCAGCCAGCCAGTTGGTTCGCTTGGTCACATGTAGTCAGGCACCGAGTGTTGTGTTACGTCCAGACCCAAGTTCGGGGCGTGACTTTAAAATATAGACCGAATCTAAAGAGTAACTCCACCCCCCACCCCCCCTAAAAAGAGACATTGTGTAAATCAGCTGAAAAGAAAAGAAAAATTAATAGAAATAACAGCTCACCAATTGCTTAAACTAAAAATAGCCGATGAATATATAATATTGATAACTCATGTATAATTTATGTATAATGGCTAAAAAAAAATAAACTACGAAATAGACCGGCTATTTATGTCAAGATCCCAAAAGAAAAGAAATGAAAATCAACAACTAAAGGCACAAAAACCAAAATGTAAAAGATGACCCATCAAGCCCAATCCTTTTCTAGCCCGTAACACACACAGGCTTATAGTTTCCTAAAAGTACATCAGTACTCTTGAAGTACCATGAATGAAAATAGTTACAACACATTAATTACTCAAAAGGGATAATATTAAGGAGTATTATTACTTTTAGCCCGTACCAGAAACTATTTACATCTGACACCTGAAAAAGTGTATAAAATTTATATAATTTTTGTATATGACATACAGAATGTGTATATATATACAAAAAATATACAAATTTTATACATTTTTACGGCTATTATTTTTACAGTAGCTATACAGTATTATTTTTTCTAATATTAATTAAAACTACACATGTTTTATGAATGCTATATGCTTATCGAAAGGACTTAAAGTTATTGAATTCACGTAAATTCGTATGTCAGACAACGAATATTGCCCCCGTGAATAATATTTCATTCCAAGCTCTCTTGTTGAAAATGCTCATAATACCCGTAACATAGCAAGCCAAAATGCGAATCCACAGCAATTAGCAACAATCTTTAATCATCAAAGTAATTTTGGGCCAAAAATGGGTTATTCTTATATAAGACACGTTTGCTTAACTTGCAAATTTGGCACCCAAGTTAAATATACGACTATTACTTATTCAAACTCTTTAAACCAGAAAACTATACTAAGGCATTTGATCACGTCCAACTATGCCTTATAAAAAGGACTAAGAGGTCGCTGCAAATATAATCCGGTTTACAAGTCCGGATTCGAATCCCACAGAGAACTAAGGTTTAGCTACAGCTGTTCACTATCACCAAGAAGACAAGCTTGAACAAATCCTAACTTATAGATATTAAGATTCTTCTGTTTAACTAATTAACTAACAAATTAAAATAGTAAATTAACAACTAACGATACTGAGGGTTATAGAAAAGATTAAGGAGGTCTAGAGTTATGATTTCCCCAATTGTCGGAATCCTTCCCGCTATGTCTTCTATAATTTCGCCTAAGTATTTTCTACCGATCATGAGCACTCTTATTACCGTAACTCTCTCCCGAGTAATTACGACAATTTACTAGACGCACTCTCCCGAGATACGCTAGCTGGCTTTTAATACAGCTCACTTCAGATCGCACCCAAGGCTTCGTTATCCCTAATCCCACCTTTAAACCCTCGGTTATTGATCCCTCATATACTGTGGGAGTGGTGTTGTTCAACAACTACCTAAATATGCACTCTCTCCCGAGTTATGCATAATAAATAGGCACAACTAATTGAGAGCTCTTCAATCAACCAGAATATAAACGTAGTTGAACAAATAGAGAAAAACTATGGCTCAATTATATAAAAACATAACAAGAATTTATCCTACAAAAGGTTCTATCAAAACTCTAGATAACAAATTAGCTATTCATAAATGTCAAAACTACAATACTAAAAGTCATAACCAACAATGAAAAATAGGAAGAGGAAGGAAAAACTCGTAGAAGAATTCTCCGCCTTGCTCCCAATGTGTTCTTGCCTCCTTAGGTCGAATCTATGTCCAAAATATGTCCTCCTACCTTTCTTGGCCGGCTTCCTTGGTTTAATATAGGGTTTAGGGCTTAAAATCCCTTGTTTTGCACATAAGTCCCTGAAATTTCCGCCCTCCTGCCTCGGTTTTGCCGCGGTCGCGGTGGAACCGCGGCCAAACATGCCCTCTGATTCTTCAGTTGTCCGCGACCATCTTCTACCGCGGTTCTGCCGCGTTCGCGGTGGAACCGCGGGTTTTCACCCTGTTCCGTTTGGAATTTTGAAAAGCGTAAAACATGAAAGTTGTAGCCCTTTGAGTTAGCTTTCCAACCATATATTGTGGAGCCCAAATGGAGTTCCCAGGAAAAAGTTATGTCTATTTTACTAGACAGTGCGCAATATGCCTCCTCAAGTCTTCGTTCGTACTTAATTATCAAATTTGACCCCCGAACACGATCCCGGCTTAATTCCTTGAGCTTTTACTCAGACTTCAAAGCTTCAAATCACTTAAATTCATTCCATAACATCTATATAGCTCGGAATCACACCTACAAGGCATAAAACACACAATTAGTGCAAAACACTAGCGATTAAAGCGCAAACTCAATTAAAGTGCAGTAAATTCGAGTGTAATAAGCGACTAAAATATGCAATTATAGCCTATCATCAACACCCCACACTTAAACCATTGCTCGTCCTCGAGCAATCAAACTCCACTTTTTTTATAGACACGACCTTTTTAAACAATTCTCCTAACTCATCACACCAAGATTATTTAAAATAGACTAAGCACAAAAGCGTAACATCTTCACCTCAAGATTTGACTCACAAGTACCACCCGTTATTCACAACTCACCCACTTACTCTAATATAGAGGTGACTGACATTACCTTTCCTTCATGAATCAAGTGCCCTCACACAACAAAAGAGAGTAGTTCCACACAATAAAATTTAAGAACACTTAGGAACTCAAGATAGAAAGAATTCACTCACTCTCAGAAATAACATTCATATGCCACAAAAGATGCACCATAAGCTTGCCCGTAGTGTACTACTCCACTAATCGAGCACATTCAATCTTGGATCAATTAGGACTTTATTTGGTTGTAATGTAGGCTACGGGACGGGTAGGATTCATTTAGATATAAGAGTGACTACACCTCCCTAAGCACTTTAATACATATACTTTAACATTCAAACCCCATACTTATGTCAAACCAAAACTCCACCTTCACATCAATGTATATTACCCCATTCTTCTTTAAGCACACTTACATCAAGAGCCACCACTTATCAAGGAATTTTTTTTCACAAGAATCCAACTATTTTTTTTTCCAATTCAAGTAGCTCTTACTTTTTCAAAACAGTGCACCTTTCTCCTTATTTCATTAGTTCCACTCAAAAGCCAAACCAACCATCCCACACTTTAACTTTTATAAAGTTCATAAACAATTCAAGTGCTCATGAGAGGTTTCAATGGTTCAAATAGATGGTTAATTCGAACAAATGGGTAAGGCTTGTAATGTGGTTGCCAAAGAAACAGGATTACAGGCTCGAAGGGGTTAACTACGATACATAATAATTAGGCGGGTAAAATATACATATCTGGCTCAACAAGAAAACGCCTATATCACTTCCAAGACTGAACAACACTACTATTTCGCTTTGCAAACACACGGGGCAAGTTCTAGCCATCAAATGCACTGCACAGAAAATCACAAAACCTTACACACACATGGCACATAACTCACTCAGGATTGGATTCATCAAGACACCCTAGTCAGAACAGTTAAACAAATTTAAGATCATACAATTTAAGGTACTTATACAAGAGTAAAAACTGAGCCTAAGCGTCACAGCCAAAGTACTCACTATTCTCAAGGCATAACAAAGTCAAGAGATATTGCTTCATTTCAAAACAAAACACAATGGCTCCTATTACCAAAAAAAAAAACTAACTACACCCGGTTCAAATAAAACCCTTGGAAAAGAACCGTGGTTTAAAGAAAAACCAAGGGGTAATTGCTACACTACCTAACAAAACAAAAAATCTTTTTGGTATTTTTTTTAGACTTACTTCCCTCAAGAAAACTGTCTAGAAGATCCGTCATCAGGAAAAGTCCAATCTTTTAAAAAAAACAAACACAGCTAAAGTAGCATGAAAAATCACCCAGACAATCTCCTCACCCCACACTTAAAATTGTGCATTGTCCCCAATGCACATCCATACATACAAGAAGGTAAAAGAAACTCCCTGGTAGGCCAAAGGCCGAAGCACTAGCAGTTCATGGGGTACTCAGACTTCTCCCAAGCTGGGTCCTTCGTGCGAGTACCTCACACTTAGTTCCAACCATTTGGTTTGCTGTTGCATCCTTCCAATACCTTTGCTTTCCATGCTCCTAGAAAATAAAAAATTGACACTACAAAAATAATACAATTAAAAAATAAAAAAAATTTAAAAGAAAGCAATAAAGCTGGGTTGCCTCCCAACAAGCGCTTGATTTAACGTCGCGGCACGACGCGAATCACTTTCTGCCTCCACTTTGAACTTATGAATCGGACCCCAAGTTTTGATTCTGCTCTATGATCATGCTCCTGGTGTGGTGGAACGAATCTGACTGGCCCAATAAAATAATGTAGTATTCTGCCCTTCTTGGCCTTTAGATGAGGTGTGTAATCCCGATTTTCTGGCAAGAAGAATTCCAGAATGTAAGCACTTTGTTCCTCATTCCTTGACTTCTCAAATGGCTCGGACGACTCTATTTCCATATCATCATCTAAACACAATGTGGAAAAATGCTTGGAGTGAGGATCAATGTGCTCAACTACATGAACATTGGGACTGTCTACATTCTCAACACTAATGACAATAGAGTCAACTAAATATGTATCCTCAATATCCTTGGTTGACTCTAGTATCTCTTCTACAATATCGACATCCTCAAAATCTAGTGCGATTGATTGTTGGTGTTCTACTCTAGCCTCCTCCTCTAGCTCATCAGTTTCTGTATCTAATTCACGCCCTTCTTGGATACTATTCACAATATTGGCTTGTTGAGCATTAAAAACTTCAACCAGTTGACTCATGTGAACATTCAAGTTGTGAATAGTTTCCTCCTGCCTTTCTATCCGCAGTAGTAATTTACTCTGTTGTTCCAAAATGCACTTTAACATATCTTCGAGCTTCTTTAGGTCAGCTTCCCTAGGTTCTTTGTTCCTATTAACTTCACCAGAAAAAGAAGAACCATCAAAGTAAGTGGTTGGGGGAAGATAAGAAATATAAGCACAACCGTGAAAGTGACCATCTTGACCATCACACATATCACACACATTCCACACATAAGATTGAGTTGGTGCACAAAACTCGCTCTCAGGAATATTTTGATAATTTTGCCCTGGGTGGTTTCCTTCACAATATGCATAAGGAGGATCAAAAGTAGAATTACCAACAACAAAATTCTCATAATTCCATGATGTCATGTTTCTCAAATAAACAAATAAAACTAAAATAAATAAAAAAATAAAAAAAATCAAATAATAAAATAAAAGTTCAAACTTGAAACCTAGCAATATGTACACCTACAACTACACCGTTAGTTCCCCGGCAACGACGCCAAAATTTGATCACGCCCAACTATGCCTTATAAAAAGGACTAAGCGGTCGCTGCAAATATAATCCGGTTTACAAGTCCGGAGTCGAATCCCACAGAGAACTAAGGTTTAGCTACAGCTGTTCACTATCACCAAGAAGACAAGCTTGAACAAATCCTAACTTATAGATATTAAGATTATTCTGTTTAACTAATTAACTAACAAATTAAAATAGTAAATTAACAACTAACGATACTGAGGGTTATAGAAAAGATTAAGGAGGTATAGAGTTATGATTTCCCCAATTGTCGGAATCCTTCCCGCTATGTCTTTTATAATTTCGCCTAAGTATTCTCTACCGATCATGAGCACTCTTATTACCGTAACTCTCTCCCGAGTAATTACGATAATTTACTAGACGCACTCTCCCGAGATACGCTAGCTGGCTTTTAATACAGCTCACTTCAGATCGCACCCAAGGCTTTGTTATCCCTAATCCCACCTTTAAACCCTCGGTTATTGATCCCTCATATACTCTGGGAGTGGTGTTGTTCAACAACTACCTAAATATGCACTCTCTCCCGAGTTATGCATACTAAATAGGCACAACTAATTGAGAGCTCTTCAATCAACCAGAACATAAACGTAGTTGAACAAATAGAGAAAAGCTATGGCTCAATTATATAAAAACATAACAAGAATTTATCCTACAAAAGGTTCTATCAAAACTCTAGATAACAAATTAGCTATTCATAGTAGTATGTCAAAACTACAATACTAAAAGTCATAACCAACAATGAAAATAGGAAGAGGAAGGAAAAACTCGTAGAAGAATTCTCCGCCTTGCTCCCAATGTGTTCTTGCCTCCTTAGGTCGAATCTATGTCCAAAATATGTCCTTCTATCTTTCTTGGCCGGCTTCCTTGGTTTAATATAGGGTTTAGGGCTTAAAATCCCGTGTTTTGCACATAAGTCCCTGAAATTTCCGCCCTCCTGCCGCGGTTTTGCCGCGGTCGCGGTGGAACCGCGGCCAAACATGCCCTCTGATTCTTCAGTTGTCCGCGACCATCTTCTACCGCGGTTCTGCCGCGGTCGCGGTGGAACCGCGGGTTTTCACCCTGTTTCGTTTGGAATTTGGAAAAGCGTAAAACATGAAAGTTATAGCCCTTTGAGTTAGCTTTCCAACCATATATTGTGGAGCCCAAATGGAGTTCTGAGCAAAAAGTTATGTCTATTTTACTAGATAGTGCGCAATATGCCTCCTCAAGTCTTCGTTCGTACTTAATTACCAAATTTGACCCCCGAACACGATCCCGGCTTAATTCCTTGAGCTTTTACTCAGATTTCAAAGCTTCAAATCACTTAAATTCATTCCATAACATCTATATAGCTCGGAATCACACCTACAAGGCATAAAACACACAATTAGTGCAAAACACTAGCGATTAAAGCGCTAACTCAATTAAAGTGCGGTAAATTCGAGTGTAATAAGCGACTAAAATATGCAATTATAGCCTATCATCAGCATTGCAGGGAAGTTCATTGTTTATAAAGGCAGCCCGGTACATGGAGCATTCCGCTTTCACACAGGATTTGGGGAAGGACTGCACCCAAAGGGGGTGTGATGTAGGCGGCCTATTCTGATGCAAAACGTGAAAAAAATGAGATCTAAATTCGTAGCTTCACAGGCATTCTTCCGGATTCAAGATTTAAATTTGAATGTTCATAGGATAAACTCATTGTACTTTTAAAATTATGGGTTCAAGTCTATTATTTGTTGAAACTTTAGTAGGTCTTCATCAAAAAAACTAAGTTGATGAAGCCGTTGCTGAAGAGCTGCATCCGCCACTGTACACATGGGCGAATCCAAAAGCCGTTGCTGAAGAGCCGCATCCGCCACAGTATACATGGGCGAATCCAACTTAGTAGGTGTGGGTTCCCGTAAATCCAGTAGCTTTTGCACATATCTTGTATATGTCTTAAAAGTCCACTAAATATTCATAATTATTTTATTGTGAACTCAATTGCTTATTATATATTTACTTGAGGTCGCGGTAGAAACTCATAAACTTCTGACCCATGATACGCAAAAAGTTCAATTTTACCTTTTAAGGTTATTCAGAAATAAAATAAAAAAAATTATGGTTCATTATTAATTTTATTTTAGTTATGTAACCTATTTTCATAAAAAATCGTTATAACTTAATACATTTGCAAAATACAAAAAAAATACAAAAAAAAGGGAATTGCAGAATCAATTTCTTCTATTTAAATCATAAATAAGCATTTATTATTTCCTGTTGTCCCAAGAGCAAGGTGGGGAGTTCTTGGAGGGAAAGATGCCGATGGTCTATCGGAAACAACCTTTACCCCAGGGTAGAGATAACATCTGCGTACACACTACCCTCCCCAAACTCACTTGCGGAATTATATTGGGTTATTGTGGATAAAACCATACTCACACAACCCGACCGGTCAAATAGCTATTGAAGCACGTGACAAGGGACCCGCCATGCTCAATATCACGAGAACAAACAGGGACCCACTTGTCCACCTTGTACAAGAGGACAATATAACAATAGGCAATTAAATAGATATACCAAATGAAAAATAAAAAAGAAAAAAGAAATACTAATAAATGAAGTAAGATCATTTTCTGCTTGGCAATTGGTGTAAGAGTGTGACATTCAAAAGTCTTTCTGGCTATTTTGGCTTTTGCATAATTTTTTAGCCAATTTATAATTTTTTTACATAACAATTTCCCCCCTATGATTACGCATTGCATGACGTCATCTTATTTTCTTTTTTTGGCAATCTTTCTATTTTTATGACCAAAAACATGTAGTAATAGCAAAGCTTTCAGTATATTAATCTGTCATAATTGAGTGTGTGAGTATAATTTTCAATTTCCTTTTCTAACCTTTTAATTTCAAAGGAGAGAAAATTATTGTCTATCGTCGGCCTTTATGGTAGAGTAACAAGGCATTCATAATTTTATGTATGTATATATAATACATTTTTTTCTATATACTTGAATTGTGTTCCTTCTTGGTTTTTCTATTACGTATATGGATAAGACAAAAAGAATGAGAATAACAGATAATTAAACACACACCTATGATTAGAAGGCTTCAAGTAATATTATTATTAGCTATAAGTTTTAGTGATTATTGATTACGCCCAACTATGCCTTATAAAAAGGACTCTGAGGACGTTGCAAATATAACCTGAGTATTACGCCCAGGGTCGAATCCACAGAGAGTTAACCTATCAACTGCTATCTTCAGACCCACTAAGTCTTCAGAACCAGCTTCCCAAATATTCAAATCTCAGTTGAGTGTTCTTTAATAACTAGCTTGCAAGTAACTAAATAGTTGTAAACTAAACTAATAAGGTTGTAAACAATTATAAGAAAAAGCTAAGGCAATGATTTCCCCTATTGATGGAATCCCTTCTGTTTATGCTCATACAAATTTACCAACACATCTCTATCAATCATGAACGCTAATCTTATCGTAAATCTCTCTCGAGTAATCACAGTAATTTACTATTGCACTCTCCCGAGATACACTAGCTTACTTTATTTAGCACAATTCAATTTAGATTGCACCCAAGGCTTCGTTATTCCTAATCCCGCCTTTAAACCCGCAATTATAGATTCCTCTAATAATTTAGGAGTGGTGTTGTTCAACAATACCCTAAATATGCACTCTTTTCCAAGTTATGCACACTAAATAGGCACAGTTAATTGAGGATCCTGTCAATTAACTACAACAAACACGAAGTTCATCACCCAATAGGTTCCATCAACACCTTAGACAAGGAATTTAGCTACTCATGACTATGGGAAAATAAACTAAGCTTGAATTCATCATAAAATCAAAAGAAAAGAGGAAAGATGTTTAGAGTACTTTCTCCCAATTGTTTTCCTTGCTAAGAAACCTAAAAAATCAATACATGCCTCTCTTGGGCGAAGTCTAATGTTTTAAATAGGGTTTTAGGTCTAAAAAATCCCGTAATTGACACTTTGGTCCCTGAAGTTTCTGCGCCTGCCGCGGTCGCGGTGGAACCGCGGCCAAACACCCTCGCGGAATCTCTGAACTTCTGCAGCTGCTTCCCACCGCGGTTCTGCCGCGGTCGCGGTGGAACCGCGGTGGATCCAGTTCTCTGAATCTTCGGCCTATTTTTGCACAGGTCACTTAGGAAATTTCACAGTTGGCCTCTTTTTCATCACTTTTGACTCCAAAACTGCTCCTTAGCCGTCTTTATACATATATCACCTACAAATCATGAAAAGCACTAATAAGAGCATTTTGTCATCACTTTTAGCATTAAAACTACACAAGAAGGTGATTATTTAAGGTGTGATTATAGTCAAATTCACCTATTATCAATTATCAATTACATTTTTTGTTGAGTTACAGCTATTTAGTATATTGAAAGATGCTATTTAGGTAAAAATTACTGATTTATCTTTTGATAATACTATGATCAAATTTTAACCCTCTTTCTTTCGGATATAGGAAAATAATTATTATTAGGCAAAAAATTAATCATTCTTCAATTTAAGACTTGATGAACACTCTCCCCTCTACATTTTTATGTATCCTCACACCAAAAAAAGACACAAAAAATTTGAAGAAAGAAATGGGTAAGACTTGGGAATTGGTAGGTCACGTGGTCATCAATAAGGGTTCACTACTAGAAATTCGGTCAAAACCGGTCATTCAGAAAAACGGTCGAAAAATCAACCAAAGTTGGTTGGTTTTTTAAAATATTTTATTTTTTTATTTTTTTACGAAACCGATCAACTTTGTTCGTTTTTTTTTTGCGCAAAAATATGAGAAATTATTTTTGCATCCCACGAAATTTATTTTTCAAGAAACCGACCAACTTTGGTCGGTTTTTCAATTAAAATAAATTAAAATTGATATTCAAAAAATTGACCGAAATCGGTCGGTTATTTCGGCCAGTCATTTAAAAAACCGACCAATGTCAGTCAGTAATTTTATTTTTTTGATAAAACCGACCGACGCCAGTCGGTTATTTCTGCGCGAAAATGCAATTAAAGAGTACAAATGAAATAAAACACAGTCTTAAAATAAAATGCATCAGTGTTCTAGTAGTAGAAGAGTATTCAGCCACAGGACAGACCCCGGTTTGATTCCTAAATGGTGCATCTTTTAATTACATAATTAGAAATACCGACCGACTTCGGTCGGTTAATTATTTCGGCATTTTTTTCTTTTTCAGAATTGAATTGACCGACCGAAATTGGTCGGTTGGCTCTACCTACTATACGATTACTGACCGCCACAAATCGGTCAGTTTTCAGTCGATTTTTGCCAATTACCGACCAACATCAGTCGTCGTCCCCTCCCCCCCCCCCCCCCCCCCCCCCCCCCCCCCCCCTCCGTTTTTAGTAGTGATTTGTGAGGGAGTGGTACGTAAGTTCTTCTTTATCTTTAATCAGAGATCTCAAGTATGAGCTTTGGGTATGAAGTCGTTTTTATTATGAAGCTTTTTTACTTCCCAATATGAGATTTTCCGATTCAGTTGAGTTCCAACGCGAGTACCAAATATCGAGCGGAAAAAAAAGGGTCACGTGGTCTACTCATAGTTTGTCTGGTCACTTGTGGCCTAGCATATATCTGTGTTACGTTCATACTTTACAAGTATGCATGAGCTGGCTACTTCATTAATATATTTGTTGTTGACAGTATTTTGTAGCAGTATTGTATGACTCCCTAAACTATATTTGTATAATATTCTCCATTTGTAGTACTCTTAGGGTCGTTTGGTCGACCACATAACAAAATTCTGAATTATTGAAGCAAAATAAAATATTTAATTTGTAAAATAATACGTTACATAAACTCTATTCCTAAAGAGTTTAAATTCTGAAAACAAGTAAAATTATTGGATAAAGTCCAATAACCATGGGTGAATGAACAATATGTATTTTATATTTATTAATTCGATATAAATATTAATACGAATAAATTTTTCCCAATTAGAAACTCGATGAAACATAATATGAGGCAAAGTAGAACCAAAAGCAAGCCAACTAAAATAAAATAAAAGGAAAGCCAAGAGGGTATAACACCAACTCCTCATTATTATCTAGTACTACAACAACAAATCAAGTGTATTCCCACAAGTCGCATCTGGGGAGAATAGTGTGTACGTATATTTTACCACTGTCTTTAAAAAGGCAGGGAGGTTATTTCCGATAAATCATCGGCTCGGGGAAGATAAAGGGAAGGACCAATGACAAGTAAACCAATCGGAAAATCAAACGAAAACACACAACTATCACTAGTTAGTACAGATAAGATCGAAGCGAAGTCAACTACAAATAATAACAGAAGTTCAGAAAGGCGAAAATACATAAAGACACAAAGTGGTGTATTAAAGCTATTGTAACAAAACAAAGACAAAGCTCGACTATCCAACCATCTGTCCGAATTCTTGTAAGCTTTGCTTCTTTAGGTTAATTTATGTATGTATTTTTCTATATTTCTTGAACGAAAAAAAAAGTATCTCGTTGACTTAAGTATAGTAGGGCGTACCAATTCAACGGGGCCCATCCTGTTAATTGGTCAAAGTGAACATTATTGTAATAGTAAAACTCAACATGCCAATAATAGTAAAAATTGCACTCTCTATCCCAATTTATGTTGCGGTGTTCGATTAGATGTTAAATTTAGAAGAAAAAGAAGATTTTTGAATATTTTTGATCTAGAATAAGCAATAAATTTTTTTACGATTTCAAAGCATCTCATTAAAGATAAGATAGTAAACTTAAAGTTAAATTATTTCATATAATACTTTTTTTGGGATAGGTTAAGCAGAAAAATCTGAGACATAAATTAGGAAAGAGGTACTAATATTCCAGGGAGTCGTTGTGACTTTGGGTATTGTAGGCGGATTAGAGTTGATGAAGTTGAGGGGGCTTTGCGTAAGATGAGCAGGGGCAAAGCGATTGGTCCGGATGAAATCCTGGTGGAATTTTGAAAGAGTGCGGGCAAGGCAGGTTTGGAGTGGCTCACTAGGTTATTTAATGTCACTTTTAGAACGAAAAAGATGCTCGAAGAGTGGAGGTGGAGCACGATAGTTCCTGTATACAAGAACAAGGGTGATATCCAAAATCGCAATAACTATCGGGGTATCAAGTTGCTTTAGCCATACTATGAAAGTCTGGGAGAGAGTGGTAGAGCTACGGGTGAGGAGGAGTGTGTCTATTTCTGAGAACCAGTTTGGGTTTAGGCCGGGGCGTTCGACTACAGAAGCCATCCACCTTGTTAGGAGATTGATGGAGCAGTATAGGGAGAGAAAGAAGGACTTGCATATGGTGTTCATCGACTTAGAAAAAGGCGTACGATAAAGTACCGAGGGAGGTTTTGTGGAGATGATTGGAGGCAAGAAATGTACCTGTTTGCCTACGTTAGGTTGATTAGGGACATGTATGATGGAGTAAAGACCCGAGTGTGGACGGTGGGTGGGGACTCGGACCATTTTCCAGTTATGATGGGGTTGTATCAGGGATCGGCACTCAGCCCTTTTTTGTTTGCTCTGGTGATGGACGTACTGACGCGCCACATCCAAGGGGAGGTGCCGTGATGCATGTTATTTGCAGATGATATTATATTGATTGAAGAGATGCGAGACGACGTGAACGCGCAATTAGAGGTATGGAGACAGACCCTGGAATCTAAAAGTTTCAAGTTGAGCAGGACCAAGACATAATACTTGGAGTGTAAGTTCAGTGGCGAGACTCAAGGAGGAGAAGGGGAGGTGAGGCTTGACTCGCAGGTCATCCTATGAGAGGGAGTTTTAAGTACCTTGGGTCTATTATTCAAGGGGATGGGGAGATTGATGAAGATGTCACACATCGTATTGGGGCGGGATGGATGAAATGCAGACTCGCTTCCGGTGTTTGTGTGACAAGAAGGTGCCACCAAAATTTAAGGGTAAGTTCTACAGAGTGGTGGTCAGACCAACTATGTTATATGGGGCTGAGTGTTGGCCAGTCAAGATCGCTCATGTCCATAAGATGAAGGTAGCGTAGATGAGGATATTGAGATGGATGTGCGGTCACACCAGGTTAGATAGGATAAAAAATGAGGTTATTCGCGATAAGGTGGGTGTGGCCCCTATTGAGGACAAAATGCAGGAAGCGCGGCTTAGGTGGTTTGGTCATGTGAGGAGGAGGAGGAGCACAGACGCCCCAGTGAGGAGGTGTAAGAGGTTGACATTAGAGGCCCTACGGAGAGGTAGAGGTAGGCCAAAGAAGAGGTGGGGGAGAGGTGATTAGGCAAGACATGGCGCAACTTCAGCTGACTGAGGACATGACCCTTGATAGGAAGGTATGGAGGTCGAGGATTAGGGTAGTAGAATAAGTAGTCTAAAGTGTTCATAACAGTAGTATTGGCACGCAGTCTTGCTTTTTGAAGGTAGTATGTTTTATGACTAACCGTTATTTTCTTTCATTGTTGATCACATTACTGAGTTGTTGTTTTTATTCTGCTTTTATATGGGTTTTTGGTACTGTCCTTTCTTGTTTATATTTTTATTAATGTGGTGCTTATGCTTTCCTGAGCCGAGGGTCTATTGGAAACATCATCTTTATCCTCACAAGGTAGGATTAAGGTTTGCGTACACACTGCCCTCCCAAACTCCACGGTGTGGGATAATACTGGGTATGTTGTTGTTGTTGTAATCTATCTCCAAAGTAAGTTAATCATTCTCCTTCACATCTCTGGCTCAATATGATAACTTCTTTTGTTTAAAGGGAGTACTATAGTTTATATTTTGAGAATTACTTAAGCATATGGCTAATTTCATCAAATTTTAATATATTTTACTTTAGGAAAAGGAAAGATTTAATTTAATAATTCTTGGCATATAAAATTGAAGTAGTGCTTTCGTTATTCAATGCTTGACAATGACAAAACCTGAACTCAATGCAATTCCTTTGCCTTCATGCCACAACTAAAAACAAATTAAATTTCATCCAAAAAGTCTTTTCAAATGTTGGGTGTCAACTAATCCTTTTAATGTACATATGTAATCTTGTTTAGGTAATAAACCTTTTTCACGTATAGTTTATAAAATATCACGATATATATTAATGGAGTTTAAAATAACTGTAGTTCCTATTCCTATTTTTGGTCACATCATCAGGAGTAATTAATTCGATATTTTTACTTTAGCTAAGTTTTCTATTATTTTGTTGAAGGAAGTTTTTTAGGGGCACTTTTTTCCAAATTGGATCCTATAGGATGTTATAGGCATATTTACTCAATTTTGTTTGTTGTCTGAGGTGAAATAATATCTACTTTTGTGGTGGTGGTGGTGGTGGTGGTGGTGGTGGTGGTGGTGGTGGTGGTGGTGGTGTATCAAAAAGTTTATCTGGTTCTTTTCCAATGCAAAACCATACAAAGAGCTACCTTTTAAGGGGAGGTAAATGCTAATATGTTTATTTCTACGTATTTTGTTGTGTTAATAGAATTTTTCTATTCAATTAAAGAAAATATAACTTATTCTTGTTAAGTTTATTTCAATAGTATTATGATTATCTTTTTTCTGTCGCGTAAGGCCCATTAAAGAAAGAAGCATCATCGACAGTACGATTTTTTCAATCATGGGACTCGAATTTGGGACTTCTAATAAAGAATGGAGGATCTTATTTTGTCAATTACGATCTTTGGCGGTTTTATGATCTTATTATTTTGAAAAATTTCCAGGGAAAAATGCAGTCGCTATCTTTCGGGTGTGTACTAGGCAACTTGTTCACTGTGCAATAGCTCGCAAGTCACACATGAGATGTAAATAGCACTAGGCAATCCCACTGTGACGAGCTTTGACTGAGAAGCTACCTTTCGGGCGGATACTAGGCAACCCACTCACTGTGCAATAGGTAGCAAATCACACAGGAGATGTAAATCGTACTAGGCAAACCTGAAACGACGGGAATTGATCTTAGATCTCTCATATGGTTAACCACTAACTCAACCAACTCAGCCAACCCTTGCAAGTATTATGATGTCATTTTACTATCCCAAACAAACAACTTTACCAGAAAAGCTATGAAACTTAAACTTATACACGGGTTCTAGAAGTTGAAAGATTTGAAAGATCATAAGCTCGATTCATGGGGCGAGCATTTTCGGAATTGTTTGATGTGATTTGAGAGTACATCTAATCTTGTGAAAAAGTAAATTAGACAACTTTTCACTTCCCACTTCTCAAAATCTCACTCTTCTCGTGATCTAACTCTAGATTTCATCTTCTTTTACAACTTGAACAAGTCGCCCCATCACAATCTACTTCCACCCAAATTTCATCTTTCCCATTTAACACTCCCTAACCCCCCCCCCTCCCCCCCCAAGAACAAAACCACCCACCCCCCTCAAAGTAGGCCCTACGTCGGCACAGACATATGATAACTTATAAAATTAATACCACTTGCTTTGTCATAATCTTTTTTGTGGCCAAAACTCAACCCACGTGTCACCCCTATACTCGTCAGCATCAAGATTTCCCTTAAGAAGAAGATGCAATAGCTGTTCCATTTTGCAAAATCCAAACTCACATTAGTAGAGAAGAAGAAAGAAGAGAAAACTATGGGCATATTGAGAGGCGCAGCAAATTGTTTTCCAGGAGGATGGGGTGCGGCGGCGGCAGTGGCAAAACCTTGCGAGTATTGCCACTTAGACGCCGCACTCGTATTCTGTCGGACAGACAACATGTTCATGTGCTTGGGCTGCGACACGCGGGTGCACGGGAACGCCTGCCACGAGCGGGTATGGATGTGCGAGGTCTGCGAGCAGGCGGCGGCCAGCGTCACGTGCAAGGCGGATGCGGCCGCCCTCTGCGTCACATGCGATCGCGACATCCACTCTGCAAACCCTTTAGCTCAGCGCCACGAGCGGATTCCCGTGGTCCCTTTTTACGACCCTGTTGAATCCGTCGTGAAATCCACCGCCGCCACGCTTCTCGTTTCGATTAACAACTCCAACTCTACGTCCACGACCACGACCATGACCACGACTACGGCCGTAGCCACTGACTTCAGTAAAGTTACAGCTTGTCTCGGACACCATGAAGAAGACTATAATTCTGATCCATGGATTTCTCCAAACACAATGACTACCAAACTTCCAGTAAATACAGTGGAAATGAAACCAATGGATTTCTTATTTTCAGATTCAGAAAACATTCTTGATTTTGACTACTCTGTTTCTATAGACACAAATTCTCAACCCAATTATAATTCAGCAAATGACAGTGTAGTACCAGTACAATCCACAATAAAACCATTACCATTTCAACATCAAGAAAAGCATTTTGAGATTGATTTCACTCAATCCCACATCAAATCTTACACCACCCCTTCACTCAGTCACAGTGTAAGTTATGCTAATTTCTTGTTTCTCATCATTTTAACAATACCCTACTTTGCATTTTCTTGAAATTTAAGCTAATTTTCTTGATTTTTATTTTTTAAAACCCCATCATTTTACCCATACCCAATTTTGCAAATTTCTTGAAATTTAAGCTTTTTTTAAAATTTTTTATTTTTATTTTTAAAACCCCATCATTTTACCAACACCCAACTTTGCATTTTCTTGAAATTTAAGCTAATTTTCTTGATTTTTTTTTTGAAAAACACATCATTTTACCAACAACCAAATTTGCAATTTTGAAGGGAAGCCTTAGCATAATTAGTAAAGTTGCTGTCACATGACTAGAAGGTTATCATGTGACCAGAAGGTTACGAGTTCGAGCCGTGAAAATAGTCTCATGCAGAAATGCAGGGTAAGACTGTATATAATATACCCTTTTGGTCCGGGCCTATCCCGGACTCTGCACATAGCGGTAGCTTAGTGCACAGACTATCATTTTTTTTTTGCCGAATTTCTTGAAAGTTAAGCTAATTTTCTTGATTTACTTGAACTTTTCAGGTGTCATCATCGTCTTTAGATGTTGGAATTGTACCAGATGGGAGCTCAATTTCAGAAATATCATACCCTTTTGTTAGAAGTGTGAATAGCAATATTGAAATGGGAAATTCAGCTCAAGCTGAAAAATTAATTGGAATGAATAGAGAAGCAAGAGTTTTAAGATACAGAGAAAAGAAGAAAAATCGGAAATTTGAGAAAACTATAAGATATGCTTCAAGAAAAGCTTATGCTGAAACAAGGCCAAGAATTAAAGGTCGTTTTGCTAAGAGAAATGATTCTGCCGGCGCCGGCGTTGACTCCGATATTGACCAGATTTTCTCCGGCGCCGGTTTCATTACTAATGATTCACGATACAGCGTCGTTCCTTCGTTTTGATGCCGCATTTAAAATATTAGTATTTTCTATTTTTAGCAAGCTGTAATTCCAATTTCCCGAAATGTCCAATGGGTTTTAGTTTTTTTTATGTACTTATACTTATGGGAGGGGTAATTTGGTAACTCAGATAATAGTAAAAGTATTACTAGCTCTTTTTTAATTTGTTACTCAATTTTTAATATTATTTTTTTAAACTAGTTTGTTGAGTTTGTATTTGTTTCTGAATTATAATTGGTGGCTTAAGCCAGCTGTGACTCCACAAAGCAGCGTAGATAAACGTGTGGCAAATTGTTTAATTCCGAATATAAAATGGTTAAATAAATATTTTTCTTTGACAGGGGCGCTAGCGCTTGACTAATAACATATCAAAGGGGTCTGAAAAAATATAATAGGCTGCAACTCTAGGCTCGCTTCGCTTCTTCAAGCTCCGCCCCTTCTTTCATCACGATTTTGTGGTGAAATGATCGCTTCACTTTTAATAAGAGGTCTAGTGTAGCTTCGTATTCTAACGAGCTTTACACGATACTAAAGATTTTAAAGGAAGATGATATTAGGGTGCTGTCTATATTACATTCTTTGGGCTGCGGTCCTTTTCTCGAAAGCAAATTCATAATTTAAATTTTATGGGTTCAGTATTTAAGGTTTTTTAACATTGAACCTATCATATTTTCAAAATTATGAGTTTATATTCACTGTTTCCTACAATTTTATAAAATTTTACGTATAAATTTATGCTCCCGTCCCGTAAGTATAGTTCTAAATACGCTACTGCTTTTTCCGAATTTTGCGTGAACGTGCGATGCCTTAAGTACGTGGTTGCCTTTTTTTGTGATAGAATTATTTGTATTTTCTTTTTGCTTGATTTACTTGTTGTGGAGCAGTTGAGGATCAGTTCAAAATTTAATAATATTTATTTAAAACTAGTTTGTTGAGGATCTGTTCTTAAATTCTGATTGGTTGTTCAAGCCAGCTGTGACTCCACAAATAGGCTTAGATGACACGTAGTAGATCTATTCAATATAAAATAGCTCAATCAGCTTTTTTGTATTTTATATTTTCTTGTAATGATAAATATGTTAATATATTTATTTGGATTGGAACAAAGTTGTAAAACTACTATTTCAGCCACCGTCCAATGACGTGCTGCACTACTACATAAAGGTTAACTAATAATATTCGAAGTAAAATATTTGGTCATAACTTAGAAACTGAATTGGTGACGTATATGATTTTCATGTTAAATTAATTTATACCAGTATATTCGTACGGGTGGAGTATAGAGAGAGTAGCGTATATACAGACCCTACCATTACCTTGTGAAAGTAAAAAGGTTGTCTCTGATAGATCCTTGGAGTGCTCAAAAAAAATATTTCTAAGCATGATTGAAAAGAAGCCATATTAAAAAATAGTAGTGAAGAAGCATGTTAAAAATAAAAAGAGAAAAATAATAACAATAACAAAATAGCAAAGCATAAAGATAACTGAAGCAAATGAAACAACGTGTAATAATAGAAATCAAAGAATAAGATAATAATAATAATAATAATAATAATAATAACAACAACTATAATAATAATAATAATAATAATAATAATAATAATAATAATAATAATAATAATAAAGATATAGAAAATAAAGAACATACCCTTATGCCATAGGAGATCTAAGGAGAGGTCGAGATAGACCTAAGAAGTATTGGGAAGAAAAGAATAGGCAGGGCATGACATATTTGAGGCTCAACGAGGACATGATCCTTGATAGGAAGGTGTGGAAGTCGATAAGAGTAGAAGAGTCAGAGGTAGTTGAGCGTACTTTTTTTCCATTCCTGCATTATTATTATTATTATTATTATTATTATTATTATTATTATTATTATTAGCATATTTCTTATTCTCTTAGACTTCTATTATTAATCGCATATTTTTCATACGACATGTTTCTTTCGTTCAGTTTTCTTTCTTTCTTGCGGTTGTTACAGCATCTTTCTACACGACTTTTCCACTTTCTTTCTCTTAACATTGTTGTGATTATTTTTAACCCGAGGGTCTACCGGAAATAACAATTCTACATTCACAAGGTAGGTAAGATCTACGTATACACTTCTTTCCAGACCCCACTTGTAAGATTTTACTAAATTTCTTTGTTGTTGTTGTTTCTGTGTAAACATTGCATAATATTGATATGAGATAATTTAAATGGATTAATATAATTTTGTTGAACGTGATTTCATTCATTTCATTGTTCCTTATCCTCAATATAGTGTCGTCTCTTATTTTGGCGGCTTATGAAAAATTAAATATTATTTCTATTTGTAGTAAACCGTACTACCAATTTCCCATAAAACTAGTAAACGTAGCTAGTTTCTTTCAATATAAAATTGTTCCCACCTACCAGTTTTCCATCTTATTTATTTTATAAAAATTTTGAAAATGAAATAATGAAAGTATTAATATTCAAATGTATGAATAGGTTTTGCTAACTTGTTTTATATTCCATTCTCAATAGAAAGTTAGTGATTGATTTTGAAGTGAAATTAATTAAATTAGTGAATTGCAACATCATATAGTAGGTTGTTAAAGTATAGTAGCTTAGCATTTAGTAATTATTGATTGTTTAGATACTAATAACACGAAATTTTAATTTTCAAGATTAATTTCACGTATAGCCTTTGAATTTTATCCACAACAATAATAAATTCATGAAACTATTATTTTATCATGTTAAAATAATTAAACTTAAAATTAGTAAATGTTACAACTAAATGCATAATCTGAAAACTATTTTTATAATATTAAGTAATTATATTTTATTCGCAATTGTAGTAATGTCATTAGAACTTTCCCTTTAAACGATAAAATCTATCGTTCAAGGTGACTTTATTGCCAAATTCATATTCCAAACGGGTTCGAACCCTGAAAGCAACCACTAATACTTGCATTAGGGTAGACTGTCGCCCCTTAGGATGCGGTCTTTTCCCTAACCCGAAAACAAAATGCCTTGTGCACCGGGCTGATCCGCTAAAATTGAGCAGTCAAAATTCATTTATATCTGAACATTGAAACAAAAAAGGAAAAGAAGAAAATAAGAATTGAAATTGACTCCTTTGGAAGTCCATTATTGGTAAAAAAATCATTTTTTTTCATATTTAAGTTTCTGAATTTCTAATAATTGGTTGTTGAAACAATTTTTTAGCCCCACAATTGGAGTTGTCATATCACAGGCAGGGGAGATATCTGTTTCTGAAATTTGATTGGCTATTCTGAACTGTTGGGTCCCACCTTTGGTGTTGTACATATCAAAATGTAGGACAATTATTATCAATTTATCATAAATATATAAAAGATTGCCTTATCCAGCCGACCTTTCACCTGTCCTTTTAGCCACTTTGATAAAATTTGATAATTTTTTCCTTATACTATATCATAAAAGGGTTTTTGTCTTTAAGTTTTGCCTTTTTCCCAAAATGCCACTTTTATTTTTTATTTTACTTCTAACTCGTGTTCGATATTCATATAGGATTCCAATAAACTCGGATTCACGCTGCGTAAAATTCATTAAAGGAACCCGAGACTTCTAATTAAGCATAGAAGAATAATATTCATCTCACTACAATGGTTCCAAATTCCACTTCAATCATGGCCATACTAATTATTTGGCTTTTTCTTTAGCCTTTGAGAGTCAATTATATTAAAATATTGTCACAAGAATTAAATCAATTACTCCTAGTTGTTTCTAAAAATATCAATTTAAAGTTTTATAATTACATTTAAGTCTTAAAAAATTAAATAATTAAACTTCAAAAAGAGAGAAAACAAGAATACTAGATATAGTGAGCAATATCTACTTTGTTAGCAAATCTTAATATTTGAAGGCGCATTAAAATTGGGGAATGCCTCTTTTTCTTTTCATTTTTATTCGCCAACGACAAGTTTGGTGATAATTATGATCCCTTCATGCTTAATTAGAGATTTCGAATTTAGACCCTAAAAACGAAGAATCTTTTAGTTGAGAACGCTTTAGTCCCTTGGTAAACCTACCGACATGAATTAGGATTAATCCGACCAATGACTATCGAGTACCAAATGATCAACAAATTGGAATAAAAAAATATATACACCACATATCCAGCTACAGGTATTCGTGTAACCTATAGGTCACGGGTTCGAACTATGAAAGCAGCCATTTATAATGCTTGCTTTAGGGTAGACTGTACACATCATATCCTTGAATGTGGCCCTTTTTCGAATCCTGCGTGAATACGGAATATCTTGTGGACCGGGCAATCCTTTACGTATCCAGCCATCCATATATGAATAAAGAAGAACAAGAAAATGATAAACAAAAAGATATTTGTCAACATATTAATTGTCATGTGATTTACCTATGTATGTTCAAAACCTTTGCCTTTTTTGGGTGTGCCATATCCTACCCTTGACTATAACATGATATCTTTTGTTAAATTCTCATTGGCTCAACCCATAATGGATCTTGTCTTTTTTTCTTCTTCTATACTTTAATTCCATTCCATCAACTTTTATTAGACTAATAACAACTTAGATAAGAGACAAAGTTAGGTTAAAGTTTTAGATATTTTTTTATTTTTGGAAAGTTGGCTAGAGATGAGACCCAAGAGATGTCGTATGTCACTAATTATTAGTTAGAAATGTTCTCGAAGTTTCTATAAAGATGATGAAGTGTCCAAATTCTAAGAGATCATCCAAAGTTTTGTTAATAGTATTAGTCACTTTAATTAGCTTATTAATTAAAAAAAAATGGTAGGCCAATGGCAATTATCTAACACTTTGTCCACCTCAGACATGATTTGGAACTAAACCGTGTTCAAACATTATATATGAGACAAGCGTGCACACAATTTCACACTTTATTACAAAGATGTAATTATATATATATATATATATATATATATATATATATTGGTAATAGAAAAAAAAAAGTAGTGGAAAAAAAGAAGAAGAAAATTAAGAATACATGGGATAGAGGAGTATAAGTGAATGAATTTTTTTTTATTCTACCATAGCAAAGGGCAACGTGGTAGTCAAGATATCTCACATTTACGCAGGGTTTGAAGAAGGGCAATATCCTAAGGAATGTGATGTAAACAGTCTACCCTAATGTAAGAAGGGCTCGAACCCGTGGCTGATAGGTTGATCATATGGATAAATTTTATTGTTGCTCCAGCGCTCCCGTCCGTAAAACTACATAACTATGTGTTAGCTTAAAATCTAGTGTGTGACATGGCATTTTCGGCACCAAAGAGTTTATTTTCAGGCTGAAATGACTTTCTGGGAAAATTGGATTAAGTTGGATAACTCTATTGTAACAAACAAAATTCAAAAATTGACTTTACAAGGTCTACATTTAGATCTTTTATATGCACTTTTTTCCAAGGTTTATATTTAGATTGGACTAATTAAGCATTTAGTTTAGGTAAATCAATTTTTCTATATGAACATTAACATGTGTAGATAGTAATTTTCTTGTGATAATAAACAAAACCTTCGGCTTCAAATTATCTTTGTTCATGCATTTTCATGAAATTAATTAAATTACTACTATGCTTACCATTATTATGCAACCATCTTTTAAGAACTTGAACGAGGTTTTTTCTTTTAGTTTCCCTTTTGATGCCCGATATTTATATTGGGGTCCCATTAAATTCGAATTCACGCTGAAAAATCTCATACAAAAGTAAAACGATCTCTAATAAAGACGGCTCCATACCCGAGACTCCGTAAAAATTAGGACGAAGATATTTTTTACGAGTGGAAAACGTATGTATACCAAACAGACAAAGGATTAGGTAAATCTAAGATTTTGTAAGCTTAGAAACCACAAATAGTGGATGGTTCAAAGAATCTAGTACATAACAGCTGCAAGAAAGAAATTAATGTTGTAGCATTTGGTAAACATCTGGTCTCAGCATTTATCCATAACTAATCTGTCTATAACGATCAGCAGCAATAAATATTAACGTTAATATTATGAATATGCCTAATAAAATGATATGGATTATATCTTTTAAAAAGTTAGCAACGCCTAAATATCATCGAGGGTTGTGGTGAGATGGAGATCCTTTCATTCTTAAACAGAGGTCTCGTATTCATAATATTAAATAGCTACTTAAGCAGTGTTCTCTTTGTGTAAGGAGTCTTTCTCCTTATCCAATATGCAACCTTTTCGATCGTGATCAGGAGATATCACTTCTGATAAGTTAGTTTTATCTCCTTCACGTGCATCTCACATGCTTGAGTTGATCATATCTGTGCCTCACTAGGATGGACCTGGTCCATGTCTGAGTTCCTTTGTCAGTCTTCAAAACTCACCTTTACTTGGGCCAACAAATTCCCCCTTTTTGATGATGACTAACTCTGTGCTTTCCACTCACTTAGGCCCTGTCAGAACTTGTCTTTTTCATCAATGCAAAGTTAGAAATTTTTTACTTATCATCAAGGACCAGGTTCATTAGGTTATAAACATCACTTATTCAGAATATAAAGCATAATATCTCTTCCCCCTTTTGGCATCATCGTAATGTTGCATAAATAAAGTGTGATTCCCAGATTTTTAATAATTACTCATGGCCACTGGGGCAACTGCAAATGCATTCATGGATTAATCATCAGTAATCAACTATATATATTCAAACTATCAAGGAAAAATAAACAGTCAACAAGAGCAAAAGTAGCAAACTTCATTGATAGTGAACATGATTCTGCCACAATCCACAAAAAGAAACAAAAACAGTTAAAACATGACCAAAACAAGAAAAATCCCTAATCTGGGTCACTGAAAGGTCTAGACAAGGTTCAGGAAATGAAGGCTAAAGATCTTAAGGCTTAGAAGAGCTGGAGGGTTGGGTTTTGGCTTGGAGAAGCTGCACCATATTTTGAAGAATGCCATAATTCTTCTCCTTTTCCTTTGTGAGCTCAGTTCTTGTTTAACCAAAAATTAGATTTTTAGTCAAAGCTAGAATTTAGAAGAATACGGGTTACTGATAATCGAAAAAGTATATAGAGAAAGAAATTTGTGAATAATATGATCAGAAAGCAAGTAAATCAAAGTATATTCCAATAGTGTTTTGTGTCTACAATTGTTTGTTCCTTCCCCTTTTATAGCCATTTTGGGAATACGAGCCTTACCTTTGTCATAATAAGGCTATTATGGGCAATTAATGACTTTAAATGTTACGTTATGCAATCATATACATTAAGTACATATTCTCTAACGTTTCTAGTATTTAATACTCATTAAATGCTGTATCTGGGCTCTTTTTTGCTGTCAGATTCATTCCTTTGATTCTTCACGATCTTTGAGCTTTAAATGTCTTGAATAGGTACGAGCGTTGAATTGCTTGTATGACTGCTTGTGCCTCTTCTATTTAACTTGCTCGTATCTGTTGTTGCTCGTACCTCTTAACTAACCTTAATTCTTTGACTGTTTGACCAGTGTACGTATCATGACACGTCATCTCCAATATGCAAACTAAATTTTTCCCAATGCAGATAGTCTCCCCACTTTCTATTTATTCGTCAGTTGAATATTTGGGAAGTGGATTTCATTAAAGGAAAATTTTTGTCACCATTAATGCTATGACAAGATTGACGCTTCAATGGTCACTTCTATTTAATGTTCTTCACACGTGTCAACTCCTTATCAATTCTGCAGTTTGCACCCCTTTTCAAGGCCCTTTTTTTATAGCTCCACTATTCATGAAGTACCAGTTACCATTATTGTGACCCTTCCATTACTGCATTTTTACTTTTAACGGTTGCCCATCAGTATAAATATAATTTTACCTTTTACTTTTTACCACATAAATTTTTTTCGAACATTTGAACTGTGCAAATCTCTGTTCACTTCTTCTTCTTCCTCATCATGTCTTCTTCGAACCCTAACCCAGAGAGTTCCTATTTTAGACAAGTTTCCCAATGCCCATGTTAGACATAGAAGGGGTGGTAGACTTCGTAACTTAGGATCCTCTCGTGGTGGTGGTTCTGTCATGCCTTCTCCTACCCCTGGTTCTTCTTCTAGAACTAGAGGTTCTTTTACCCAAAAATCATCTTCTAAGGGCAAGGAACCCTCTGAACCATTACAGGAACCTTTGGTAGAAGAGATAGTCCCTAACGATTTATCTTTTCACCATGATAGACAATCACTTCAAAGCCAAGTTTCTGGTCTGGATCGTGCCGACGCTTACCCCACTTTAATTACAGAGATTTTAGCTCCCATAGTCCGCAAAGATTGCCACTGGACTAACGATTAGTCCATTGTAATCCCCAATCCAAATCAAAGAATTACTTCCTATATGACTGGACTCTCTTTTGTTTACACATACCCTTTTACTCTTGGTTTTAAACCTGCTATTGATCCAGTGATTCTCGATTTCTGTCGTTTCTTCAAAGTCTGTTTAGCACAGATTGGCCCGCTGGTATGGAGGGCTGTTGCTTGTTTAAGATATCTAGCCAATTTGGCAGATGTTAATTTCACCTTCCCTCACCTAATTCATCTCTACACCCCTAGACTTTTTCGCAATGGCGTTTTTACCTTAGTGGATAGGAGTAAGAGGGTTTTGGTAAGCCTAGAAGATGATAAAGATCATGGCTGGTATGCCCGGATTGTTGCTGCCCCCACAGTTGGTTTAGTGGGTGAAGGAAACGTTCCCTTTCCTGAGAAGTAGAACTTTGCACGTAAGTCTCTTACCCTTCTCGTACCTTTTTCTTTCGAGTTCATCAATTTCTTTAACTTTGTTTTTTTTAGCAACCATGGAAGTTGTGGAGAACGCTCCCAATTTTCGTGGTTGGGTAGATAAATTGAAGATCGCGCCTATGGAGGCTAGGTCTTGGAAATTTATTTCCAATCGTTACGGTTGGAAAGTAAAAACTCACGGTAAGAGTTTTTGTCTTTCTCGTATGTAAATTTTTTTCCCTTTATTGCTTTAACTTTCATCCTTCTCTTTGTCAGGATTTGCTATTCGAGGTGTTACTGCTGAGGCAGTTGCCGCCTCTCGTTCCTCTTCAGGAACTCAAATTTCCTTAGAAAGGGCTCAGGATATACTCTTGAAAAGAAAAACCATTGAAGAGGATGACTCCGAGGAAGAAGATGAAGGTGGTTCCTTGATGACAAGGCCAAGAGTTAGGAGACGTATCGTCTCTGACGAAGCTGAAGTTTCTCCTCATCTTCCTCCTACCGGGCCTGTTCATCTCATCTCTGATGATGACGTTGTTACCCCTCGTGACACTCGTGACTCTATTAACCAGCTTTTCGTTAGTGCTTTCGAGAGTGGTGAGTTAGGGCCTATTTTGGATGAACTTCCCCTGTCTTCCTCTTCAACTCCCATATCTTCAATTCCTTCTTTTCCTTCTCCTGCCGTGCCTTTGATCCCTTCCTTATCTGCTCCATCTGCTTCCGTACCTCCCTCTACTGTTTTTTTTTCTTCTACCGCTCCTCCTTTGGCAGTTCCTCCTTCTATTGTCCATCATAAAGAAGTGGGTTCTACGAGTAGAAATGTTGCCATGAGGAGCGTGACTATTGAAGTTCCTGCTAACAACAGCCTTTTGAGGAAATCTGGTCAGGTAGATGTTTGGCTTGAGCCTTTAATTGGCCCAATTGAGAAAGAAAAAATGAATAGCCATAGCTGTCTGACTTTGATGAACGACATAGTTCATGCTACCTTGAAGGTATTTTCCTTCTTTCTTTACTTTGCAAAATTTTTCTCTAGAAATTCTTATTTTCCTCCCTTATCATTTTCAGGCCAATCTCATTGGTACAGAGCTGATGAGCAGAGTTTCTCTATTAGAGAAGGTGGCACGTGACTCTGAAAAGGCTGTTCTTGATTCAGAGAGGGTAGCTCGTGACTCTCAGTTGGAAGCAGCTAATTGGAAGGAACAATTTGATAGTGCACAAATTACTATAGAAGATTTGCAAGAGAACAAGAATAACCTGGAACAATAGATAAGAGCATTATCCTCAGAGCTTGCGGTTACCAAGGCTTCTTCAAGTCAGGCAGAGAAAGAAAGAGAGCTTCTCAAGTCTTTTCTCTAAGAGCAATTATCGAAGGCAAGTGAGGAGATTAGAGAGTTGAAAGCTCTTTTAAGTCAAAAAGAAGTTTATGCTGGAGATTTGATGCAGAGTTTGACTCAGACACAAGAAGATCTGCGAACTTCTGGTGACAAGGTGCATGCCTTAGAAAAATCTCATGCCTCTCTCCAAGCCTCTTACAACTTAGCCTTGGCTGAAAATGAAGAACTCAAGAATGAAATTGTTACTTGGGAAAGAGATTATGATCTTCTTGAAGATAAGGCTGCCGTTGATGTAAGCCGGGCTTTTCTGAACTCTCGGCATGATGCTTTAGTCGAAGCTAGCCAAGAAAACTTCAATCTGGAGTCAGAGTTAGCTAAAGTTATGGAGACCATTGAAAAAGCTCAACAACCACTGGACTTCCCTTCACCCGCGATTGAAGTTCCCGAAGTTGAAGCTTCCGTGATTGAAACTTCCTTGGCTGAAACTCTCGCAGTTGAAGTCCCCATGAACACTGAAATTGCCTCGGGTGCCGCACCTTCTTCAAGCCCAATCGTGCCTCTTGTTGCAAGCCAGGCTGAGACTTCGTCTGTTGATGCACCAATTGCTGTGATTGAAGATCAACCTGCTTCTGTTGATGATGTTGTTCAGGTTGAGCCCGCTGATGATCCTTCCTCAGTTATTTCTTCTTAGTGAAAAGATTTATATTTGCTTTAAATTCCCTTTTTACAGGTACCTATTTGGAAAACTGTGTTTAAAGTTCTTGGATTCTTTTAAAAAAGTTTTTTGTAATCAAACCCTTGGTTATCACTTTGAGGGTTGATTTTAGAAGTACAAGTCCCCAAGTCTTGTCATGGGGCATTTTGTATAAACAGTTTGATGACTAAGTTTATACTTAGTCTTTAGTTTTAAATATTAAGAAGTTTTTATTAAACTTCCGTCTGTTCTATTCTTGCCTTTTATTTTCAAGGACTTAAAGAATAGTCTGCATTTTTGTTTTTTGAAAATGCTTCTGTTAATCTCATGACTAAATAACATGAGTTTCATAAAAGAGGGCCCTTTTATATTTTGACACTTAATGAAGAAGATGTCTCAACTTCATAATGATGTTATCATACGATAAAAGAAATAGGAACACACATGTTTCTTTGAAATAACTTTGACAAGTTTTTATTTCTGAACCTTGACAAGTTTTGAATAATACTTTACATGTATTTGAATTACATCTATAACTTTCTCGTAACTGTTTTCCTTGTAACAGATTTTTACAAAAGAAGAACAATAGATACAGGGTTTTTCCTTATAACCCGTTTTAGTACATAGTCTTTACCCTAACCGTTTTGAGGTATATTGGATCCCCTTAGCTCCAAAACATTAGGAAGGGTTTGAGAGGTGACTCCATTGTTCTCATGGGAAAGAACACTATGATGGATGCCATGACTTCGTAACTTTCACTCCGCACTTGACTCTTCTAGGCTTGATTTTTCCTCAATCTTCTTTGCCTTTTTTATACACGTGACTGTTTATATTATGTAGTCCCCCAAGTGTTTGAGTGTTGAAGTATGAAGCCTCGAGCACTTGATAGTCTCTTTCACTTGGTCCTTTTCCTGAAAAGGAAATATATACGGGACTCGGAGGTGCGATTATAGATGAAGACTGCTTAACCCGTTTATATTTCTATCAGAATAATTGTAACCCTGGGCCAGGAATTTCAGTTTATTCCATTTTGCCTTACAGGTCGTGACTCATTATTTAGTACGGGTTAGCGTTTTGCCTATCATCTAAAATCATTAGTAAAATTTCAACAATTCAAAAAACAAAATTTAACATGGTGATACCTGACCGTGGGTTTTTCCTTAGAAGTAGTATCTCTTCAAATGTACAACATTCCAATGTGAAGGAAGCACCTTCCCGTCCATTGTTTCCAATTCATATGCTCCTTTTCCTGCAATATCACGAACTCTGTAGGGTCCTTCCCAGGTTGGACTTAGTTTACCCGCGTTGGCTGCCTTTGTAGATTGAAAAACCTTTTTAAGCACGAAGTCCCCAATTTTGAAGAATCTCAGGCGTGCTTTCCTGTTGTAATATCGTTCGATCACTTGTTTTTGTGCTGCCATTCTTATTAACGCAGCTTCTCTCCTGCCTTCCAGTAGATCCAAATTGACCCGCATCTCTTCATCATTAGACTCTTGTGTTGCTTGTGAGAATCTTGTGCT
>NW_017675335.1:68347-69789 GCF_001879085.1 Nicotiana attenuata
TTCAGGAGTTCCTTCACGAGATCGTCGTGGTGAACCTTGTGGAGAAGGAATTAATGCATTATTGTCTCGGAGATCTCCCTAAAGTTGTTGGTTCGATTGATTTTCTTGGTTTCCATGGATGTTGTCATTGTTGTTCGACATGGTTGATACAACAAAGAAAATCAAGTCGAGATATATTTGATTATCAGATTCCCGATAACGGAACCAATTTGTTTAACCAAAAATTAGATTTTTAGTCAAATCTAGAATTTAGAAGAATACGGGTTACTGATAATCGAAAAAGTATATAGAGAAAGAAATTTGTGAATAATATGATCAGAAAGCAAGTAAATCAAAGTATATTCCAATAGTGTTTTATGTATACAATTGTTTGTTCCTTCCCCTTTTATAGCCATTTTGGGGATACGAGCCTTACCTTTGCCATAATAAGGCTATTATGGGCAATTAATGACTTTAAATGTTACGTTATGCAATCATATACATTAAGTACATATTCTCTAACGTTTCCAGTATTTAATACTCATTAAATGCTGTATCTGGGCTCTTTTTTGCTGTCAGATTCATTCCTTTGATTCTTCACGATCTTTGAGCTTTAAATGTCTTGAATAGGTACGAGCGTTGAATTGCTTGTATGACTGCTCGCGCCTCTTCTATTTAACTTTCTCGTATCTGTTGTTGCTCGTACCTCTTAACTAACCTTAATTCTTTGACTGTTTGACCAGTCTACGTGTCATGACACGTCATCTCCAATATGCAAACTAAATTTTTCCCAATACAGTTCTGAGAGCATCTCTCTCTGATTCCACCTTTGCTAAACGAGCCTTCAGCTTAGCTATCTCAGCATCCTTTGCCCCACTCTCCCGCACCAGAGCTTTGACTTTGCTATTTATAGGTGTCTTCTTAGATGAACCAGGTTCATTGGGAATGACAGTGACCTCATAGTCACAAGTAATCAAAGTGTTGATTCCAAAATGGTCTTTGCTTGTGGCCATCTCCCACTTCTTTAGTGACACCTTACAACGACCCAGAACAGTAGTCAAAATAAACCCATAAGGGGTGGCATGTGCCTTGGAGCCATTGATAACCCTGTCCAGTAGCTTGATAATAAATGCAGGCCAATTGATCTGCCTTCCACTTTCAAGACACTCCATCAAAACCAAGTCCATATAGTTAGCAATGTGTCGTCTTTCCTGCCTAGGCAGTAAGCACTTATTGACAAATTCAAACAGGACTTTGTGGCAGGGCTTCATTTCACTTTTATGCACAACCTTGGCCTCATTCAGTTCTGTGACATCACATAATTTCCCGGTGATTGCGAGGCAGCAGGAAAGGAGTCTAGACTTGGCCATCTTTGCCTTGTGTAGTCATCATACCCTTCAGAAGGAATGTCAAGGATCTCACCCAGCTCCTTTGCATCAAAGATCACTGAACCCTTTCACCTG
>NW_017675336.1:0-69786 GCF_001879085.1 Nicotiana attenuata
AAAGCTAGGTTCACACGTTTGGGGAGTATGATATAACCGTTGCACGACTTTACCCACTCTACACCTCTCGATGGTTTGAGTGATTTTGCCCGAATTGAATTTCTCAAGACCAATTGGGTATGCAAATTTGCACAAACAATTAGGGTTCAAGTCGGTTATTACTCTCTCGAGGTTTAACCCTTTAATTGGGGCTATCAATCTCTTGAGTATGCCCCAATTCTTTGTTGGACCAAATTCGGAGACTTAGGCTCTCTTTCTCAAGAAGAGCTTAAGTCAACTCAACATAAACTAGTGTTTGCAACCACTAATTCAGCAATTAACAATGAAATTGGCCCAAATAACAAACACCCATAATCAATCAAGCTCTAAAATACAAGACCCATCAATTACCCACACTAGGGTTGAGCCACAACCCTAGCTGATGGGTCTAGCTACTCATAATTAGAGAAAGAAACAAAGAAGTAGATGAAAAACAACTCATATTAATTAATTGCTAAGATAAACTAGAAGATTCAATGTTCAAATGAAGATAAAATTGCCCAAAATAGCTAAGAAAACCGAAGTCACGAGCGCAGCTCCCAGCTAAATCTATCTGCTTGACCTAAAAATGGAAAAGAAGCTATTTATACTAAGTTGACAATTCTGGACAAAAATACCCCTGCGTGGTTAGTGCGGACCGCACAAAATGGTGTGCGGCCGCACTAGGTCTCTGAACTTGAAATCCTATCTCTCTGAACTCGGGCACTGCGGACCGTAGAGAATGGACTGCAGCCGCGGAGGCTTCTAGTGCGGTCCGCATAAAGTGGAGCGCGGATCGCATATGCTTGAAAACTCCAACCTGGCACTTCTCTGATTCTTGGTTCTGCGGACTGCACAAAGTCGAGTGCGGCCGCATTGATCTCAGTGCGGACCGCACAAAACCTAGTGCGGCCGCACTGCCTCTTTGCCTGGAAATCAACCTCTCTGAATCTCCTTGTGCGAACCGCACAGAATGTTGTGCGGCCGCATTGGTACTATTCTGCCTGAGCTTTGTCTTGTCTTGGTACTTGTGGAAGTTTCACTCCTTTTGAGCTGATCTTTGACATCTTGTCACTTTGTTGATCAAACCTGCAATCAAGCACAACTTATGAGCCTTTTGGGACTATTTTGTACGAATTTCCAATCAAAACATAAGCAAGAAGGAGTATAAAATGTATCAAAATCACTAGTTATCAACTCCCCCAAACTTAAGCTTTTGCTTGTCCTCAAGCAAACAAAATATGGCCCACCCCTTAAGGGAAAATCCAAGAAAATTCAGCTGTCCTAAAGTAACCTTAACTAGCCTCAATTGGGACTAACAATTACCCTTAATACACATGAATCATTAACAACTTTTACTCTTTGAAACACCATGGATTAAGTGTGACACAAGAGCATCAAAAGTTGACTCAACACATCAAAGAACCCTTTTCTATTACTTCGGTCATTGTGGAACCCAAACTCACACATCCTCAGCTTTCCTAAGCAAACCTCACCTTTAAAATAATGGCACTCACTACGAGGTTAATGTAAGTTCACTCATCTCTCTCAAGAAAAAGTTACAAGTCCGGCTCTAGGTACCATATACTTGCCCCTTATGTGAGTATCCACTAATGTAAGCTTCATTCAACTCAAGATCATATAGGGCTTTTGTGGAGACATTGTGAAGGCTTTTGGTTCAGGGTAGGAAATGTTTTGGTCTAAGTAGGTTCCATCTTCCTTTAAGCACTTCTTTTGATTCGTTTGGCACACATTCTCTTGACTCTTTGAGTCATTTCAATTCATTCTAAGGGGTTAGAGAGACACACTGTCACTCTTTCTTATGCATTTCAAACCTTTTCTCCTTTTTCAACTTTCCACACCTTTCATTCTTTGCTTTTCTTGAATCCCTTTTTATTCTTTTTCACATTGAACATTCTTTTTGTCTTTCTGCTTTTCTTTCTTTTTCACTGCCTTTCCTTTTCTTCATTTTTGTGCCTATTTTACCGCTTTGTTGCAATCCTCGTCTCTCCCCCCCAAACTTATACTTTTTCCATGTGCTAAAGGAAATATCGGGTGCCAATAGAGGGTATATTTTAGAACGGGTATAGACTTGTATCATGGTTCTTGAAGGAAAAAGGTCTAAGGCTCAAAAGGGTTGACTAGGGATCTTATCATTGGTAGGTTATGGATGTGTTTAACTATCATTTGGACCAAGGAGAGCCTATAATCATGTCTCAAGTCAAAATTCACTTAGGATTTCGCCTCAACAAACATTCAGGGCAAGTTCTAGACCAATGGCTCGGGACTTGGACTTACAATGCGATTACTCACCACACAAGCTATGAGGTTGCTAAAGACACAGAGTCGGGGACCCACAACGACCTTAGATAAGATTTGAGCATACAGTGGTCCCGAAAAACCACTTGATGATTATCGGTCAACACAAGAGTCTCAAGGTCACGACTTTCACCATCCTAAACACAACAATTTGTTTTTGACCATAAGATCAAAGGCAAATATGCTAGGCCCAAGTAAAGCTTTGCTTGAGGCACCCTTAACTACTAACTACTAAAAACAAAAAGAAAACGGACTCAAACCCTTAAGAAGGTTGTCATCCCATCCATCATTGGGAAGAGCCACCCGGTTCACACAACTCCACCTTTGGAAAGAACCGTGGCATTAAGAAAACCAAAGCCTTATTGCAAACTTTCAAAACAAAGAGCTACGAATCACAAATAAGAAGCTAAGAACGAAAAATTTGTGGATAGTAGAATGAATATATACAGAAGGGGATTTGAATATACAATAAATGGGATGAACATGTACAATGTAACATAACTTTATATACAGACCCAAAGTAAAATGAAAGTGCGATAAATGTAACAAAATGTTAAAATTATATACAACCCAAAGATGAAAAGATAAAGAAAGCATAAAAAGCATCCAATATATACAATCATCCGAATGAATCCATGAAATAAAAAGTAGGGCCTACCCCCTCAAATGAAAGCTGGCATTATCCCCAATGCTAACTAAACCAAGTAAAGCATCAAAAGAGAAAGGAAAAAGGATAAAAAGGAAAAAGGATATAGGACTCCCTATGGCCTATCTGTCTGCATGGGCTCCTGAGTGGTCCCAGGGTCCTCACTGTGCTCGGGAACCTAAGATTGGTTCCCGGTGGCCTGTTGATGTGCTACTGGGACCTTGGCCTGGACAGGCTCTTGAAGTGCATCTTGTGGCTGACTGGAGGAAGCCTCTGGTGGGTCGGCCAACTGGATGACTGCATCATCCGCTCTGGGAATCATCCTCTTCCTCTTGGGAGGCCTCTGTGACTTCTCCGGCTGGGGATCAACTGCTGGTACTGGGTCCTGGAGCAGAAAATCTAGAGGCAGCTGATCTGCCTTTAGTATGTCAACATCATCTCTTAGCTACTTCACGGACTCCTTGGAGGCCCGTGTTTTCCTCAGCTTCTTGTGCTCCCTAGCAAGCTCCTTGAGAACCTTGCTGTGTGAAGCAACTGCATCAGTAAGCAGCTTCTGAGTGTCGAGGATTTTCTTCTGGTTGTCTAAAATCTCTTTGAGAGCATCCTTTATCGACTGGGGAACCTGTGGGGGTGGAGGTGCCAACTGAGCCTCTACCGTGGTAGTGAGAGTGGACAACTTGGATGATGCAGTATGCATCCAGTTGTTTATACTAAGAAGAGCCTAGCTCAGTCGGTGGGCAGTTATTGGATGTGCACGGGAAGATGGAATCTCCGGGTCCGCTGAGGTGGATGGACCAGGAGGAATAGCAGTGGAAGTAGAGATAGGCTCAGCAGGGGTCACTACCACAATTGGCTCTTCAGACTGGCCAGTTGGAGCAGTAACCGTACTCTTGAAGTTCTTGCTCTAGGGGTTATCATCCCCCTGCATGTTGTACCAAGAAAATGGGGCCTTCGCTTTGACCTTGATGTCGAAGGGCCTCTTTTCCACTTTCAGATCCCGGAAGTACATAGTGAGAAAACTGGGGAACGGGTAGTTTCTGTCATGCTCAGCGCCCACAATTGTAATTATTCTCGACATCACATTCCCCATATTGATTGGGTACCTCGCCATGATCGAAGCCACCAAAACCGCCCGGTGAAGAGGTAGGGAGTTGTCATGAGTCGTGGGGTCCAACCTGCTACATACAAATGTCTCCCACCCCTTGCCTCAAAGTTCAATCTACGCCTCAAAATCTTGACGCCCGCAGTCAAACAGCCGGGGGTGGTGCCCGGGATTGCCAGGTACTGTGCCAGCCATGGACGGACCTCCTCACCCATTTCCATGTTAGCCATATACAATGTCTCATCCTCCTCATCAAAGCCAAGGTAGTCGTTGATTGTTTTCCCGTCAAACAACACCTTAAAGTTTCGCACCTTGGTCACCTTTGTACCCTTTTTGATGTGGGCAACGTTGGCATAGAATTCCTTGACCAAGTGCTCGTTGGCATCCATGCAGCCAAACAAAAAGTGCGCCCAGCCAACTCTCTCCCTAAACTGCCTCCTCACATTGGGGTTGTGAGGTAGCAAGTCTCTATCTACGAAACTCCTCTCCGGGATCAACTTTCTCACCGGCCACTATTCCCGGAATTTATGGTATGCTACTTCACTGATGAACCGGTCTTGCCACACCTACGGATTCCTAGTTCTAGCAATACCCCCACCTGTGGTTCACCTCCTTCTCCTACTTCTTCTTCTCCTCCTACTTCCTCACTGCCTCCTACTGCCCCCTCTCCAGATAATGAAGTTGTGGGAGATGTAGAGTATTCCCCACTACCTTCAGCTGAGCCTTCAGATGACCCAGAAGATACATTCACTGACGCTTGGGCAGTGGGGGGTAGAGGAGTGTCTGTTAGGCTGAACCTCTCCGGCCAGTCTTCCATATACTCTAGCACAGAGTCTGAAGAAATCACACGTGAGGGATCATACTCACTCCCCGAGGGCTGGGAAGCAGCTCTATCAGCAGCTTTTATCAACTTTCTTGTCCTTTTAATACTTTGTCGGGCTTGAGGAGTTAGTTTTATCATTTTCTGCTTCCCTCCCCGGGAGGATTCTCCTCTACCCGGTTGTTTAGTGCCTTTACCTCGTCGTTTCACCATGATCTGCAAACACAGTCCAAATGAACTTGTTAGTATCAGTTGCAACAGTTAAGAACAGAGTTGCAGAAGCAGGAAAGAAAAATTGCAGACAAGTTGGAGAAGTCACAAAGTGCGGACCGCACAAAATTGTGTGCGACCGCACTGGGGTCACTGCGGACCGCATAGAACCAACCGCGGTCCGCATAGAGGTGAGGCTCAGACTACCCACTCTTTGTATCTAGGCAGTGCGGACCGCACAAAGTGTAGTGCGGCCGCATCGGGGCCACTGCGGTCCGCACAAAATATAGTGTGGCCGCAGTCCCTCAGGTTCAGCATTCAGGTCTTTCATCAATGCGGTCCGCACAAAATGGTACTGCGGACCGCACAGAGGCACTGCGAACCACACAAAAATGACCGCGGTCCGCACTAAGTGCCCAGTTGCGGCACTAAATTAGGGTTTCATACATTTTGATTTTTGGCTCCAATTTTCCACCTAAGTAGTGTCCCTACATGTTTACCTATTGATTTTAACTATCTATGTCTATTTTAATAAAAAGATTAACTACCCTAACCTAATTTATGGAAGAAAATACGAGAAGAAGAGAAATAAAAGCCAAGTAAAACAAAAAGGAAAAGAAAATAACACAAATGATATTAAGAAAAGTGGATTTACCAGATGTGAGATGAAATGAGGAAAATTTGTTCCAATCAATTAAGTACGAGTAAAAGGGGGTAATCAACAGTGCTTTAAGGCTTCTAAGATTCAACAGTTCAAAAAGTGTAAACGTTGGGCCTCAGGTACTATTTATAGAAAAAGTCCTGGGGCCCATCTTACCTACCCTAGTGCGGATCGCACAAAATGGACCGCGGTCCGCACTGCACAACAATTTGCAAGCTTGAGGAGGCAACACACTGCGGTCCGCAAGAAATGGACTGCGGCCGCAGTGGTCCACCGCGAACCGCACAATATGCAGTGCAGCCGCAGTGGAAAACTTCAGAGAGGTCACATTTCACCCTTCGCTAGTGCGGTCCACACAAAATATAGTGCGGCCACACTGACCACTTCAGAGACCTGAACACTTTTTTCACTATGTCCTGCACTGCACCAACACAATCCTGTAACATCTCACAACCAGTTATCACAACAATAAATCCTACACTATAATGAAAATCAAATAAAAAGAAGAAGAAAAACACATGGGTTGCCTCCCAAAAAGCGCATGATTTAACGTTGCGGCACGACGCATGTTACCATCCAATCATTTGAGATGAACAAGTGCCACCACATGGCTATCATCAAACTTTCCCAAGTAGTGCTTGACCCTGTGACCATTAACCCGGAGAATCTCCCCATTCTTGTTCTTCAAATCAACGGCACCAAACGGGGTCACAAACACCACCTCAAAAGGTCCTCACCATTTTAACTTTAGCTTTCCCGGAAACAACCGTAACCGGGATTTGAACAAGAGCACCAAATCACCCACTCTAAACTCCTTGCCATGAGCATATTTGTCATGAAGGTACTTCATCTTGTCCTTGTGCAAGGACGAACTGGAGTACGCATGGAAACGGAATTCATCAAGATCATTGAGTTGCTCAATCCGTAGATTTGCAGCCACATCCCAATCAAGGTTTAACTTTCTCAAGGCCCACATGGCCTTATGCTCTAACTCAACCGGTAATTGGCAAGCTTTCCTGAACACCAACCGATATGGAGACATACCAATCAGAGTTTTGTAAGCAATCGTATACGCCCATAGAGCATCATCCAGCTTCTTAGACCAATCGGTCCTATTTGCATAGACTGTTTTAGACAGAATATTCTTGATTTCCCTGTTGGACACTTCAACCAGGCCACTTTCTTGTAGATGATAAGGAGTAGACACTTTGTGGTTGACACCATACTTGGCAAGCAAGGTGTCAAAAGCTCTATTGCAAAAATGCGATCCCCCATCACTTATAATTGCACGAGGAGTGCCAAACCTTGTGAAAATGCTCTTCTTTAGAAATGCAACCACACTCCTAGCTTCATTGTTGGGCAAAGGCACGGCCTCAACCCATTTTGAGACATAATCAATCGCTACAAGAATGTAGGTGTTTCCGCACGAGCTTACAAATGGGCCCATAAAATCGATACCCCATACATCAAAGATATCAACTTCGAGAATGGTGTTTAGAGGCATCTCATATTTCTTAGAAATACCGCCCGCTCTTTGACATTGATCACACCTTTTTACGAGATCACTTGCATCTTTGAACAAGGTTGGCCAATAAAAACCACAACTCAGAACGTTTGAAGCTGTCCTCGCCCCTACATGATGGCCACCATAGGGGGAGGAATGACAAGCCTCTAGGATGCTAAATTGCTCCTCCTCAGGTACACACCTCCGGATCACTCTGTCGGTGCAAATCTTGAACAAGTATGGCTCGTCCCAATAGAAGTCCAGACTATCCCGTTTGAGCTTCTTCCTTTGGTTAGAAGAGAGCTCACACGGGATGATGCCAGTCACAAGGAAATTAGCAATATCCGCAAACCATGGCATATCACTCATCGACACAGAAAGTAGCTGCTCATCAGGAAATGCATCATTGATCTCTAGGCCATCACACGGCCTTCCTTCCTCCTCCAAGCGGGACAAATGATCTGCCACTTGGTTTTCACTACCTTTCTGGTCTACAATTTCCAAATCAAACTCTTGGAGTAGTAAGACCCATCGCATCAGTCTAGCTTTGGAGTCTTTCTTTGTCATCAAATACCTAAGAGCTGCATGATCGGTGTGCACTACGACTTTGGATCCCATAAGATATGGCCGAAACTTTTCCATTGCGAACACAATAGCCAACAATTCTTTTTTAGTCACCGTGTAGTTCCTTTGAGCTTCGTTCATTGTCTTGCTCGCATAGTACAACGGATGAACATTTTGTTCACTCTTTTACCCAAAACTGCCCCAATGCAACATCACTCGCATTGCACATGAGCTCGAAAGGCAAGCTCCAATTGGGTGCGGTAATGATCGGGGTGGTGGTCAACTTATGCTTGAGAAGTTCAAAGGCTCGCATACATCCCTCATCAAACACGAACTTTGCATCCTTTTCTAGTAGCTTGCACAAAGGATTCACTACCTTCGAAAAGTCTCTGATAACCGCTGGTAGAACCCCTCATGCCCAAGAAAACTTCTAACCCCCTTGACAGAAGTGGGGGGAGGAAGTCTTGAAATCACCTCAATTTTGGCTTTGTCAACCTCAATACCATTCTTTGAAATTTTATGACCCAACACTATGCCCTCCTCAACCATGAAGTGACATTTTTCCCAATTTAGCACAAGATTGGTATCTTCACACCGGGCCAACACTCTATCCAGATTTGTCAGACACTCATCAAATGAATCACCCACAACACTGTAGTCGTCCATGAACACCTCCAAAATATCTTCCACCATATCGGTGAAAATGGCCATCATACACCGTTGGAATGTTGTGGGTGCATTGCACAACCCAAAGGGCATCCGAGAGAAAGCAAAGGTGCCATATGGACAAGTAAAGGTTGTCTTTTCCTGATCCTCTAGACCTATCAAAATTTGATTGTACCCCGAATAACCATCTAAGAAACAATAGAAGGCATGCCCAGCAAGACGATCAAGCATCTGGTCAAGGAAAGGCAATGGGAAGTGATCTTTGCGGGTCACCTTGTTCAGCTTGCGGTAGTCCATGCACACCCTCAATCTGGTCACTGTCCGGGTTGGAATAAGCTCATTATTAGCATTGGTCACCACGGTCATACCACCCTTCTTCGGCACACACTGCACCGGTGAAGTCCATGAGCTGTCAGAGATAGGATACACCACGCCAGCATCTAACCACTTGATCACCTTCTTTTTCACAACTTCTTGCATTGCCTCGTTCAGCCTCCTTTGACGTTCAAAGGAGGGTTTTGCATCATCTTCCAGAATAATCTTGTGCATACAGAATGCGAAGCTTATTCCCCGAATATCAGCTAAAGTCCATCCAATTGCCTTTTTTCGCTTTTTGAGCACCACCAATGTGGCACCTACCTGCATGTTAGTAAGACAAGAGGAAAGAATAAATGGTAAAGTTGAATTAGGGCCTAAGAATTCATACTTGAGGTGTGGAGGCAATGGCTTCAACTCCAACACCAGAGGTTCCTCAATTGAAGGCTTTGTTGGAGGGGTCTTTCTATTTTCAAGATCCGAAGAGAGTTTCCTAGGCTCATAAGAATAAGAGCCCATTCCATGTAAAGCATTCACTTACTCCACTCGACCCTCATCATCATTGACATCAAGATTCAACAATACGGCCTCCAAAGGGTCCTCCACATTTGTCATTGCACTGGTATCATCAATTATCACAGCCGTGACAGCATCCACAAATGAACACACTTCTGTACAGTTGGGCTGCTTCATTGACTTGCACACATAGAAAACGACCTTTTCATCACCCACCCTGAAAGTGAGTTCCCCTACTTCCACATCCACTAGAGCCTTCCCCGTAGCAAGGAAAGGCCTCCCTAATGTGATCGGGACCTCATAATCTACCTCACAATCCAAGATCACAAAATCAACTGGCAAGGTAAATTTGTCCACCCGGACGAGCACATCATCAACAATACCCAATGGTAGCTTCATTGATCTATCTGCCATTTGCAATCGCATGGAAGTTGGCCTCGGTGGCCCAGTACCCAAAGTCTTGAAAAATGAGTAGGGCATTAAGTTTATGCTTGCCCCAAGATCACATAAAGCTTTAGCAATGTCTGCACTCCCTATAGTGCAAGGGATAGTGAAAGCACCAGGATCCTCTAACTTCGGAGCCATTGAATGTACTATATCACTAACTTGGTGGGTCATCTTGATAGTTTCACAGTCCATGGATCTTTTCTTTGTCACCAAATCTTTCATGAATTTAGCATAGCCAGGCATCTGCTCTATAGCCTCTACCAAAGGAACATTAATGGATAAGCTCTTCATCATGTCAATGAACTTTTTGAATTGATTCTCATTTTTCTTCTTTGCTACCTCTGAGGATCAAGGGGAGGTGGCCTAGGCAAGGGTGCCTTGGCTTTTGGCACAACCGGCTCCGGCATGTCTATTACGTGCTCCCTAGAAGGGTTCACGTCAGTTTGTGTTTCCACCTCGGCATCTTGAATATTGATCCTCACTTCTTGATTCACGTTCTCATCAACCACATTCTCAACCACCAAAGGAACTTCATCTTCTTGCAACTCAATTTCATCACCCAAAACTTGCTTTTGTTTAGAGGCATTCACATCACCGCCTCTTCCACTCCGTGTAGTTACTGCCATAACATGATTGTTCCCTCCCCTTCGGTTTCGCTACCGTATCACTCGGTAGAGCCCCCTTAGGGCGAGTATTCAAAGACTGTGAGATTTGTCCTAGCTGGACCTCCAGATTCCTAATTGAAGTATTGTGAGAAGCCAATTGCGCATCGGAGTCTGCATTCTTTTTCATCATCTGTTCGAACATTATTTCAATTCTACCCATTTCACTGTTGGATGTACTAGGACCCTGGATGGAAAAGGTGGTGGGTTGCTCGGTTGTTAGTACATTGGGGGCCTTTGAACGCCTTGCCCCTGATTTCCTTGGTTATTGTTCCATCCACCTTGGTTGTTATTGTTTCCACCCTAATTGTTGTTGTTGCCCCAGTTTCCCTGATTGTTCCGGTTGTTATTTTGATTTCCCCAATTGTTGTTCCATTGTTGTTGATTGTTCCAGTTATTGTTGCTTTGTTGTTGGTTACCCCAATTACCCTGGGATCGCCATTGTTGTTGTTGGTTAGATGAATTTCCTCTTTGACCTTGGTAATTGTTCACATATTGCACCTCTTCATTCTGCCCATCATACAATCATCTTGGAATCCACCACAATCATTGTCAAATTGATCTGAATTCTCTTGGTTCTGTTGACCTCTCTGTCTTTTATTGTTCACAAGCATGTTAACACCCTCCATAGCATTTACTTGGCGAGGATTCTGAACTTGTTGCAATTGTGCCTTTGCTAATTGGTTCATTGTTGTTGTAAGTTCTGCTATAGCCTGACCATGGTCATGTAGTTCTTTGTGAAAATGAGTGACTGTGGGGTCACCCTGTGGCACATTGGCTCTACTTTTCCAAGCGGAGGATGTGTCAGCCATTTCATCAAGAATAGCACAAGCTTCATCATAAGGCAGCTTCATGAAATTTCCCCCAGCCAATTGATTCACTATGCACTGATTTTGTATTAATGCCCCGATAGAAGGTCTGTTGTATCATTGCCTCTGTCATATCATTGTTGGGGCATTCCTTCACCATAGTTCTATATCGCTCCCAAATATCGTGCAATGATTCAATAGGATCCTGCTTAAAGGCTAAGATCTCATCCCGTAGTGTTGCCATGTGCCATGGTGAGAAAAATTTGGCAATGAACTTATCCGCCAACTCATCCCAAGTTGTGATGGAATGGTTGGGAAGTCGCTCAATCCAATCCAATGCTTTCCCCCTTAGTGAGAATAGGAAAAGCCTCAATCGAAGTGCATCCTCGGACACATTGGTTTGCTTGCTCCCCCAACAGGTATCCACGAACCCCTTGAGATGTTTGTAAGCGTTCTGAGTGGGAGAACCCGTGAAGTATCCTCGGTGCTCCAACAATGTCAGCATCACGTTGGTTATTTGAAAATTGCCCGCCCGAATTCGGGGTGGAACAATAGCACTCGCATAGCCTTGGTTGGGAAGAACTCTACGAGCCACTCTTGGAAGTGGCGGAGGAGGGTCTGGAATATTGTCATTTGCATTGGCCTGGCGGCCTCTACGTTGTCCCTGAGGTACAAGAGGCACCTCTTCATCTCCATTGTCATCTACCTCCTCCCCCGCATTCACGTTTCCAAGAGGGTCATTAGCATTTAATGCCATTTTGTACCTGATGTATTGACACAAACAAATTAGTAACAAAGAAGGAAAGAAGAACAAAACACAAATCTATCTAGATAGATAGCCAAAATCGTCAGCTCCCCGGCAACGGCGCCAAAAAGTGATTGCGGCCAATCCTGCACTACTATTAAGTACCGAGAGAGGTCGAAGCAGCATTTACCTGATTTAGGGTCGGGATCGAATTCCACAAAGAGCTAGATATTGGAGTTGGGTATCTACCTAAAATGGAGATGTGTGTTTGTTCCAAATTGCACTTCTACACATTTTTGGGTCGTATTTATGATTCTAATTCTATGAACTACAATGCTCAATTTAACTACTATAAACTATGATTAAGCTATTGCAAGTTGTTCAAATGATTAAAAGGGATTAGGGTAGTGACTTTCGCCTAGGTGGTCAATTGACGGATTCTTGAATCTAAAGCTAGATTGACACGTTTGGGGAGTATCATATAACCGTTGCACGACTTTACCCACTCTACACCTCTCGGTGGTTTGAGTGATTTTGCCCGAATTGACTTTCTCAAGACCAATTGGGTATGCAAATTTGCACAAGCAACTAGGGTTCAAGTCGGTTATTACTCTCTCGAGGTTTAACCCTTTAATTGGGGCTATCAATCTCTTGAGTACGCCCCAATTCCTTGTTGGACCAAATTCGGAGACTTAGGCTCTCTTTCTCAAGAAGAGCTTAAGTCAACTCAACACAAACTAGTGTTTGCAACCACTAATTCAGCAATTAACCATGAAATTGACCCAAATAACAAACACCCATAATCAATAAAGCTATAAAATACAAGACCATCAATTACCCACACTAGGGTTGAGCCACAACCCTAGCTGATGGGTCTAGCTACTCATAATTAGAGAAAGAAACAAAGAAGTAGATGGAAAACAACTCATATTAATTAAATGCTAAGATAAACTAGAATATTCAATGTTCAAATGAAGATAAAATTGCCCAAAATAGCTAAGAAAACCGAAGTCACGAGCGTAGATCCCAGCTAAATCTATCTGCTTGACCTAAAAATGGAAAAGAAGCTATTTATACTAAGCTGAGAATTCTGGACAAAAATACCCCTGCGGGGTTAGTGCGGACCGCACAAAATGGTGTGCGGCCGCACTAGGGCTCTGAACTTGAAATCCTATCTCTCTGAACTCAGGCACTGCGGACCGCAGAGAATGGACTGCAACCGCGGAGGCTTCTAGTGTGGTCCGCATAAAATGGAGCGCGGACCGTATTGGCTTGAAAACTCCAACTTGGCACTTCTCTGATTCTTGGCTCTGCGGACCGCACAAAGTCGATTGCGGCCGCATTGATCTCGGTGCGGACCGCACAAAACCTAGTGCGGTTGCACTGCCTCTTTGCCTGGAAATGAACCTCTCTGAATCTCCTTATGCGGACCGCACAGAATGTTGTGCGGCCGCATTGGGACTGTTCTGCCTGAGCTTTGTCTTGTCTTGGTAATTGTGCAAGTTTCACTCCTTTTGAGCTGATCTTTGACATCTTGTCACTTTGTTGATCAAACCTGAAATCAAGCACAACTTATGAGCCTTTTGGGACTATTTTTTACGAATTTCCAATCAAAACATAAGCAAGAAGGAGTATAAAATGTATCAAAATCACTAGATATCAAGGACCCTCAAAATTCTAAAGCAAAGAAGTCGCAATGTCTCTAAAGTGTCACAGTCAATGGTTCATCTAATTTACTTGATATTGTATACTACTATGTTTTTAAATAACTACATTCTTCAAATGCATGCATATTTTTCGAAAACATTATTTTTATGACAGCCAGGTGTTACGCAGGGTAACTCAAACAGAATCTCAAGACAGGAAATACAGGCAAGACAGAAGACGAAGGCACGAACCAACCTTTCCCGCAAAACTCACAATTTTTCTTTGGATGCAGGAATAAGTAATATTCGCAAATACGTACATACATCAAAATCACTATCTTCATAATGACAAAGCTGCCAAACACAAACATATCTCCAGCTAAGAAATACTCTAATATCACTCATTACCTTCTCTCTGCATGAGGCTAAGCACTGCCTCCCTCATTTCATAAGGCTAAGCATTGCCTTTCCCTGCGTGAGACTAAGCATTGTCTCTCATTCTGCATGAGGCTAAGCCCTGCCTCCTCAATTGCATAAGGCTAAGCATTGCCTTCCATTGCATGAGACTAAGCCCTGTCTCTTTTCCTTGCATGAGACTAAGCATTGTCTCCCATTCTGCATGAGGCTAAGCCATGCCTCCTCAATTGCATAAGGCTAAGCACTGCCTTCCCTTGCATAAGGCTAAGCATTGTCCTTTCATTTGCATGAGACTAAGCACTGTCTCCCTTTCTTGCATGAGGCTAAGCATTGCCACCCTGACTACATAAGGCTAAGCTCTGCCTTTCCTTGCCTAATACCAAATGGTATGCTACTTGAAATCTAGCACTATTTTGTCGTCCCGGGGCTAAGCTCTGCCCCAGTTATAACAAGACTAAGCTCTATTTTGTTTCGCTTCTCGTATAGCCCACCATCATGTCCTTGCATCTCATGGGCTGAAACATCGCCATCTTGTCCGAAGGCGTCATTGTCCGAAGGCATCATCTTCATAGCCTGAAGACACCATGTCATTGCCTGAGTATCTCTCAATATTGCACATCATTATTCAAAGGCGTCATAGTTCAGAAGCACCATTCTCATGGCCTGAGAACATCATTTCATGGCCTACAAATCCTTTATCACGCGATTCATGGCCCAAGACGTCATGGTATAAGGACATCATCCTAACCGTCCAAAGATAACCTTCAAAAGGGAATTTGCGTCATGTTTAAATTCTTGCAATAACCCATATATATTTACGTGCATTGTATTTTAAGTTTTGCAGGAAATCCAGGCAGTAACCGCTCTTCAAACGGAAGCAATCTTCACTCTGGTTTCCGTTCATAACGTTCACATTCTGCAAATGTTTTAAACGTAACCGACCATCATCAACTCCCGCTTCTTACTCTATGTCTATTCAGATAGTTGCTCTACAACACATCCGTTACGTTTCAGATTCACATTTATAACTCCGCATAAATCCATCCGATACTAACCTACCCAAAAGAACCCTTTTCCGAAACATACGACCATTCCTATAACAATTCTATTGGTTTCGTTCAACGTTGGATCCAGAACTACACATGGCCTAATTCCCGTAACATCAGCGATATGTAGGCAACTCAGAAACCGAAGTTCAGCCTACATTTTTTCAAATCACCCTATTCGGTCAAAATCGGTCATCATTTCTTTACCCGACAACTCTTTCATCATTTCCGGGTAAAGAGGGAAAGCTAATGACACCCAATTTTTCTTTCATATTTTTAAATTGTATATATATACTTTTAAAATAGTATATTTGCATCATCATTTAGTTTATAAACCTATACAAGCATTTTACATAATTTTCCATAATTTTTAAAGGTTTTAAATCAGTTTCTTTCTGCATTTTATTGTATAAATATCCAATAATTATCTTTCAAATTATTTTTATGGTGATTCAATCATCCAAATTCATCGTTTACACCAACATGTATGTTATTAAATATTTTACTGCATTTTTCATAATTATATTTGCATTTTTAGGGCTAATTGCATATTTTGCAATAATAGCCCATACTCATGTTATAATTACATTATTTACGCAAAAAAATAACTTTTTAAATTTTTATAATGTTGAGTAGCCATTTTTGATCATTTTAGTGCACAAATAATATTTTTGTTACTTATTAATCACTTTTATAAATTAGTTTTTGATAAATGTTGGGTATTTAAAAACTAGCCCCATTTTTAACCCATTTCGAACTAAATAAATGTCCCAAAACCCCAATGCCTCAGCCCAATAACCCCAACCCAAACCAGATGACCCACAAATCCTAAACCCGGTCGCAACCCGCCTAAGCTAACCCAACCCAACCCTCTTAAACCCCGACCGTTGATCTCTAAGATCAACGACCCCCATTTAACCCCTTCTTTTAATTATTCTCTCACCCCCAAACCCTAATCACTCCCCTATAATCTGCCGCCCTCATATTCTCTCAAACCCCCTCTCTTCATCTTCAACTAAACCCTAGCCGTCTTCTTCCCAAATTCTTCTCCTAATACCGCCAAACATGGGATTTGGTTGCTACAACTTACCATATACGGCCTCCTCTATGTACTGGTTACTTTTCTATACTGCTTGCCTAAACATGGCAAGCAGATCACATCATGATCGAACCAAAATCGGTTCAAATCCTTGACCTTTCTGCTATTCCGTCTATATTCATCCTTTGTTCTATATTGGGTACGAATCTCTGTGTATTTTCTGTTGATTCTTACTTACCCTAAAACTAGGGTTTACAGATCTCTTCAAATTGAACCAACATTGGTTCAAATCTCTGTTTTTGAGTGTTATTTTTGTCTATATTCATCCTATTCTGTGTGAGTTTGATTTTTTGTTTAGATTCTGCCGATTTTTCACTTTCCTTAAAAGTTAGGGTTTCCAGATCTCTCTCTTAAAATTGATTTTCAGATTATTTTGCATGATTATTTACTTTGCTAGTTGCTTAAATTACTGGGTTTCCTTGTTTATTGCTCGATTTTTACTATTATATAAACCTTTCCCCATTCCCTTTTAGACAGACTTGAATCGCTATAATCTCACCGAAATTTGAAGCCCTGTTCTGTTATTCCTTCATTATCTCGTTCTCTACTTTGGTTCTTGGCCGGCTGAAAGCCAACGCCAACGAAATTCTGGGTTCTTGCTCTTCTTTGATATTCAGAATACAGTGGATTTTTGTTCTTTCTTGTTTTTCACTTAACTGGTGAGTTACTGGACTTTGTAGTTTCATTCCTATATGCCTGTGATTTGCATATGTTCTCACGCCTGGAGTTTTGCTTAATGTGTTCTTCTGAGCTGTTTTGTGTGCAATTTAATTTGTTCTACTTCAATTTTTAACTCTCCTTCACTTTTAGCTTCATATTGACAGTTTAAAGCATGCCTAGACCTGATTTAAGTGAATTAAATTCCTTTCAGGCTTATCTAGCCTATGTGTTGCAACTTACTGATGTTTAGGACCTTTGCATCTCTTTGTTGTTTAATTTTGCTATCAATCCTATTACTTGAACAGGCTTTACTTACACGATTCGTATCCCTTTTAATAGACTAGTTGATTATGTTCAAAGCATGAATATATACATTAACTATATAGCATAAGTCAGTCTCCTTTCCTATTCTGAATTTGCTATGATGATATCCTGCCTATGCAGCATGTTTGATCTTGTTCCTTATTAGTATTCTTCTAACATGTCTTGACTTCCCAGTAGTTGCAGTGATCTGTTCTCATCCTGTCCAAATTCTTTTGCCAATTAATATGATTCCCTCTTGTAACACTAGTACCTATACTTAGCATAATTTGAACCTTTTCTCTAGTATGATCCCGTGTATACCAATCCTACAAACCTGTTTTGTTAATGTGTGACAACTTATGCACTAGATGTTGAACTTGCTCTTCTGAATCTTTGCTAAGTCTGTTCTTAAAACCTAAATCTTGTTCGATTATCTGCTCTATGTGCTCAACTTGACTATGTTTGTATCCTTCAGTGTTGTCCCTCAACCTTAGTTAACTCTCTTTCACTTGTTACCTGGGCTCTTTTGAGTTCTCATTCTTAGCCGGCTGAAAGCCAAGGTTACCTAGGTTCTATCATTGACCTCCCTAGTGTGAGCACTGATCGGGGTCCAGTTGAGACCCTTGTGAACTCTGACACACTAGGACTTGGTCCTTAGTCATTCCCTCAATCTCCTCTATTAACCTCCCTAGTGTGAAGCACTGCTGGGGGTTCGTTTTGAGACCCTTGTGAACTCTGACACACTAGGGTCTAAGGTTCCTTGGCACTCTGTCCTAAATGCTCCATCCTACCCCCTTTCTACCTACTGAATGAGCCAATAGGCTTGCGTACATGGTTGTTTTCTGAATCTTTGATGGCTACTGGGTTTTGGCTATGAAGATTATTTTCTGGGCTGTTGTGAAACTATGTGGACTTGAGATTGAAGGCCTGGTCAGGCTGGGTATACTTTGGGCCCGATGTAGGCTCACTATAGCTATTTTGTAATTCTGTAATTATTTCACTCATTGGGTCTATAATAATGTTTTAGTAACAATTGGGGTGTTAGTAAAATCGAGAAAACGGGTTTATTTTAATATTTGCAAGTAACGGGTAGAAATCTACCTATAGGTGTTTAATTTGCTCGAACATGTTCTGCTACTGTGTGTTAGATAACCTGCCTATAGGCTTTTAATTCTTTTAACATATTCTGCTTCTACATGTTTGCTAGATATCACGCCTATAGGAAATAAAGTGACCAATGTCTCAATTTGCATTACAGCATATCCATTAGACCCTATGACCATAGGGTCATGTTAGCTTATATTCTATAAATCTGCATTTTAGAAATCATGCCTATAGGGTTTTAATTGGTTAATGTGATGTTGTTATAATTACTCACTTAGGAGACATGCCTATAGGAGCTAAAACCAGTTTCAATCGCTAATGGTAGAAATGTTGCCTATAGGATATTCCTACTCGCTTTTAAGTGCTAATATTGAACTTTCAACATTGTTTCGTTGCCACTATTAAAAAGCATGCCTATAGGATCAAATAGAGAAATTCTGAATGTCTTCCATAGATATCACTACTAACTACTGCATAAATCACCTAGATAACATGTTTATAGGTTTAATCGCTTATAACCTACAATCCGTAGGCAATTGTGTAGTCGCTCAGAAGTTGTATCTAAAATGGCACCTTGAGTATGAAACTGCCTGCATGATTGAATTCCAAAGTTCATATAGAAACCATGTCTATAGGTCTTAATGACTTTAATTCGTCTCAATTCTGAAACTATCAAACGCCTAATTTGTTTGCGTGCATTTGTTGTCTAAGTGTGGAGGCTAACTTGAGCCCTTATCTGCTTTTATATGAAGTCCAACTTGTTTTGTATGTCGCCTAGTTTTCTTATTTTGAGCAACCTAAGTTAAGTCTAGAACCACCCAAAACAGAGGTCCAAACGCCTCCTGGACCATAGACATGGGACGAAAAGTGCACACATAAGGTAAGGCTTAGAATCAATTAGTGCGCCTTAGGTAACAACTTAAAGATACTAATCGGGTAGTAGGAGAGGATAGTATGTGCCCGCTGAATAATATGAGTAACACCCCATCTCGAGGGAGTTACGAAGTATTATTTATGTTGCACGGGGTGATCCTTTAGGCTAAACACTTAGGACCCCCTCCTATCTTGTCTTAAACTCAATTATTTTGTTTATGGGTAGATTTTTGATAATAATCGCCCAACTTCTTGTCTTGCCATCTTGTTTTGGACTAATTCATACAATTCGAGTTCGGCCGGGACACACAGTTTTGGACCTCCAAGAGAGCCTAACACCTTCTCTTCGAGGTAATTTGAGCCCTTACCCGATCTTTGGTGACGCAAACTGGTTAAAGCAGAGTTATTTGCAAATAGGTGCCTAACGCACCTCAAACCCGTTAGGTGGCGACTCTCTCTTTTAACACCTTCCTTAAAAGAGTTGTCACGTGTCGAAACCCAATTTCGCGAGAAAAAGGGGCGCGACACTAAGATGTGTCAAAAGTCCTCAAAATAACATTTTTACATTTATTTATACTAAGTAGGGTCGGGCCCAAACAAAAACACTTTTCCTGCTCAAACAGGGAAAATAACTTTGTAAAAATTGCACAAGCGCACCGCACGGGACGACGTGCCACGCGGAGCAGCAGTGGAGATCTTCAGAGAGCAAGCAAAATTCATCAGGCAACATTTTACACAGCCATACCGAGCCACGCCGCGCGCTGCGGTTATGTGTTTTTCTTAGAGTACGATTTTTCTTGGCTTTTTTGATATCCAGACGTGGTTCTCGACCCCCGAACGCGATCCCGGCTTAATGCTTTGGGCTTTTACTCAGACTTCAAAGCTCCAAATCACTCTAATTAACTCTATGTAATCTACACCACTCGGAATCACTCCTACAAGGCATAAAACATGCAATTAATGCAAAACACTAGGGGTTAAAGCTCAAACTCAATTAAAGTTCTTTCTTGTTCTTTGGCAGTGGAAAATCCTGGATAGCCTTGACCTTTGACGGGTCTAGCTCAATTCCTCGGCAGCTGACGATGAATCCTAACAACTTGCCGGCAGCGACTCCAAAGGCACACTTTGCAGGATTCAGTTTCAAATTATACCTTCGAAGTCTGTGCCCTTCTTGGATTTAATGATGACGTCATCCACATATACTTCTATCTCCTTGTGTATCATGTCGTGGAAAATGGTTGTCATGGCTCTCATATAAGTGGCCCCAGCATTCTTCAGACCAGCAACATCATTTTATAGCAATACACTCCCCGTGGTGTAATAAAGGTTGTCTTCTCGGCATTGTCACGCCCCGAGCCTGGGGGCGAGACCGGCACCCGGTGCCTTACCTAAGCTTGCGTACCACTTGCGAATAAAAGACTCTGAACATGTGATGTCATAATCTGGCCATGGGCCACATTACAAGATAATGAACGAAGCAAAATATAAAACTGAATAGAGACTAAAGATGACTAAATGTCAACATAAAGCTGGGCCGGCAAGGCCGTCATAAATACTATAGCTAACAAGCCAACAAAATATACGTACAAGGCCTACACGCCCAACATACTACACTAACTGACAGGATATGTCTACAAGCCTCTACTGATGGATTTACTGTGATCGGAACAGGGCCCCGACCTACCCATAACCTATCTACATATATACACAAGATGTACACCAAACTTCTAGACCCGGCAACTCCGAAGGACGGGGAGCTTACCGATAAAGCTGAACTCGGGCAACACCTACTTAGGAGGTCTACCTGTTTGTCTGTCTGAACTTGCACGCATGAAATGCAGCGCCCCCAGAAAAGAGACGTCAGTACGATATAATGTACCGAGTATGTAGGGCAATATACTGAAAGCTGAAACTTAACTGATAATATAATAACTGAAAGAGACTAGGAGTCAAAGAGAATCTGAAGCTATGCTTACCTGCTGATACTGACTCACCTCTCTCAATATAGTAAGTAAAATAGCTGTCCGGCCCTATAAGGCTCGTATATATATATATATATATATATATATATATATATAACTGCTCTACCGTAGTAGGCTCGCTGATAGGCGCTCGGCCATACTAGGCTCTGTATATCGACCAACTGGGCTCGCTCATAGGTGCTCGGCCACAGTAGGCTCGGTATATAACTTATCATCTGATGAGAGGTTGCCCAATAGGGCCGCCCATCAATTATAGCTCGATGGTGATAAAAATACTTTAATATTGTATATATAAACTCTCTGCTCTCTTGGCTGGAAGAAGAAAATACTCAATTGAATATGAAGTCCCAATAAGGAGAATATTGTAACTTACAAAACTAGGAAAATATACGTAACTTGCAAGACTAGCAAAATATACGTAAATTCTGGGATACGAATTTTTCTTTATGACACGTTATCAAACTTGTGTAATTATGAGATCATGCTAAAATGAAGGAAAAACTTAGCCTTAACATACCTAGGTTAGGGAAAATCCGTATGATGTTCTTGGAAAAGGTTGTACCGTACTCCTTTAGAATCGCAAAATTTTACGTTGCTAAATCTTGTTGGAATCGTTTGGTTGCAAGAAGAATTGCTAACGTTTCTCTCTTCTGATTGTAATGTCTTGATATTGAAAATATTAGGAATGAGTTTTAAGGAATTAACAAATCAACTAAATAGTCACGAAAGGGTGACTGATTGTTTCGTTACTATGATGAGAGTTGTGACAAAGAATTCTAAAGGGAAAGTAGCAGAAGATCTCTTTGTGAGCACTTCTATATTTCTCCTTAGCCATTAAGAATGTTTCTCATTTCATTTTAGTGTTTCTCTTTGTGAGCTCTCATTTCGTTTTGGTCTTTAGGACTGACCAAAAATAAGGATACAAAGAAGAAATGTGAGATTGTAGTATGGTTTATTTTGAAAGTCCTTGAGGTGTCTTGTAATATCAAGATTCCACCTAATCTACTGTGACCACGAGTCACTTACTTTCTAGTGGCTTGCTTCCACGTGGGGGGTGGGGTGGTTTTTTTTAAATCTTTATCCACTTATTAGGTAGTTAGGTAATGTCCCGTTACCCGGTAATTAACCAATTACCCGCATAATTAAGAATTGTCTCAAATTACCTAAAATTCTACTTATTTTAAATACACTTTATACATCTTACTATCACGGTCATATTGTACCTTGTATGGTACTAGTCCATAAATATCGGGTATTATCGCTCGGCTCGTATTTTATTCCAAATCGACAACCTTCAACAAAACTCATTTTCTTTAATTCGTGCACCCTTTCCTTCACGACAATTACTTATTGCTTGTTATAAATAGCATAAATATGCTAACGTCTAGATAATCTCATCCTTGAGTCTTCGTCAATTAACTGAAGATGAAACTTTAACGTACAAAAAATGCGAGATGTAACGTCCTTCCCTCCTTAGAAACATTCGTCCTCGAATATCTATTCTTACTTGGGAATTTTTTTTGCCGGAGTCTCTTTCGTACACTAGACTAAAACCAACCTGTACGCAGCCAGAAAACATACTATACATGCCACACATGGCCACTGTCTATAAATAGCAACACTTGGCTTCGCACAACTGTCATTTATAAATTTTGAGAGTCAAAAATGAGAGCTTACCTGATGACCTACTCATGCTGAGGTATCCCACCTCGAGCCATATCTTTAGTTTAAAATAGGTGGTGGGGGGGGGGGGGGGGGTTATTTAGGACGTTCATTTCTTCCTCTGCTTCCCACGTTATCTCTTCCACCTTCTTGCTTCTCCATAAAACCTTCACGGGTGCTATCTCCTTATTTCGTAGCTTGCGGATTTGTCGATCTAGGATGGCAACCGGAATTTCCTCGTATGACAAGTCATCTGTAATATGTACATCATTCGTGGGCACCACTCGGGTAGGATCGCCAATTCACTTTTGTAGCATTGATATGTGAAAAATCGGATGGACAGACTCCAATTCTGAGGGTAATTCTAACTCATATTCTACTTGGTCCACTCTCCAAATGATCCTATAAGGCCCAATATACCATGGGCTATGTTTGCCTTTCTTGCCAAACCTCATCACACCCTTCATAGGTGACACCTTTAAGAATACCCAGTCATTAATCCCGAACTCTAAATCTCGTCGCCGCATGTCAGAATATGACTTCTGACGACTTTGAGCTGTGAACAGTCGCTCCCGGATAAGCTTTACTTTTTCTATGGCCTGCTGAACCAGGTCTGGCCCATGTAACCCAGATTCTCCAACATCAAACCACCCTATAGAAGATCTGCACTTGCGCCCATACAAAGCCTCGTATGGAGCCATCTGGATACTGGGGTGGTAACTAATATTATATGAAAACTCGATAAGAGGTAGATGTTCATCCCAACTTCCTTTAAAATCCAGCACATATGCTCTTAACATATCCTCGAGCGTCTGAATTGTGCGCTCGGCTTGTCCATCAATTTGTGGATGAAAAGTTGTGCTGAGATTCACCTGTGTCCCTAGACCTTTCTGAAATGACCTCTAAAAATATGCTGTAAACTGGGCCCCACGGTCAGATATAAAGGATATTGCACTCCGTGTAGTCATACTATCTCTTTAATATATAACTTTGCATAATCTTCTGTATATGTAGATCTAATCGGTAGGAATGAGTTGATTTAGTAAGCCTATCAACTATCACCCATATGGAATGATTTTGCAGTATTTTAGAGTACAACTCCACCATTTCCAGAGTCTACTAATCGAACCCCCAAACAAGCCGATTGATGAATCTCTCTAGTTATTTTTCTTTTTACGACCTCTACATGTGCTAAGCTACCCATAGTCGGCGACTTAAGGCATCTGCTACAACATTAGCTTTCCCTAGATGGTATAGAATGTTAACATTGTAATCTTTCAATAACTCAAGCCATCGCCTCTGTCGCCAATTCAACTCTTTTTGCTTGAAGATATATTGCAAGCTTTTATGATTTGTGAACACATCAACATGAACACCATTTAAGTAATGCCGCCATATCTTAAGTGCATGGACAACTGCAGCTAATTCGAGGTCGTGGGTCGGATAATTACGCTCATGCTTCCTTAACTGCCTTGAAGCATACGAAATTACTTTCCCATGTTGCCTCAGGACACATCCTAACCCAGACACCTGAGGCATCACAATATATGGCATAACCATCTGGACCCTTTGAAAGTGCTAGAACTGGCGCTGAGGTCAACCTGTTCTTAAGCTCTTGGAAACTCTACTCACAGGCCTCTGTCCACTAAAACTTAGTCACTTTCTGCGTCAACTTCGTTAATGGGGCTGAAAGAGAAGAAAAACCCTCTATGAACCTCCAGTAGTATCCTGCTAAGCCTAGAAAGCTACGAATCTCTGTCAGAGTGGTAGGTCTAGGCCAGGATTTCACAGCCTCAATCTTTTGAGTGTCTACCTTTATACCTCCATCAGATACAATGTGCCCAAGAATGCTACAGACTTCAACCAGAACTCACATTTAGAAAACTTAGCATACAATTTATTATCACGGAGGGTTTGGAGTACCGCTCGCAGGTGGTCCACATGCTCATCCTCTGAACGTGAATAAACCAAAATATCATCAATAAAGACTATCACGAACAGATCTAAACATGGCCGGAATAGGTTGTTCATCAAGTCCATAAATATGGCAGGTGCATTCGTCAACCTGAAGGACATGACAAGGAACTCGAAGTGGCCATATCGGGTCCTGAAGGCTGTCTTAGGAATATCTTTCTCTCGAACTCTGACACGGTGGTATCCCGACCTTAAATCTATCTTTGAAAAGCATCTAGCCCCCTACAACTGATCAAAAAGGTAATCGACCCTTTGAAGTGGATACTTATTCTTGATAGTTACCTTGTTCAGCTGCCTATAATTGATACACATCCTCAGCGAGCCATCTTTCTTCCGCATAAACAGTATCGGTGCACACCAAGGTAAAGTACTGGGCCTGATGAAACCTTTCTCCAGCAAATCTTTTAACTGCTCCTTCAACTCCTTCAATTCGGCAGGTGCCATTCTATACGGAGGGATGGATATTGGTTGCGTTCCTGGAAGCAAATCGATGCCGAAGTCAATCTCTCGCTCTGGGGAATACCTGGAAGTTCATCTGGAAATACATCCACGTACTCTTTTACTATTGGAATAGACTGAAGTGTAGGTATCTCAGTATCTATATCTCTAACTCGCACAATATGATAAATACACCCTTTTGCGATTATTTTCTTCGCCTTCAGAAAGGAAATAAACCTACCTCTAGGTGTCGCTATATTACCTACCTACTCAAGGACTGGCTCACACGGAAAATGAAATCTAGCTATCTTTGCTCGACAATCAACTGTGGCATAGCAAGCTGCCAACCAGTCCATGCCTATGATAGCGTCAAAATCCAACATCTCTAGCTCAACTAGGTCGGCTAAGGTCTGACGACCGCAAACTGATACCGTACAACCTTCGTAAACTCGTCTAGCAATAATCGATTCTCTGACTGGTGTAGATATCGCAAAAGGATCTTAGTATTTCAGGCACTATACCAAACTTCCCCGCGACAAATGGGGTAATACATGATAAAGTAGATCCTGGGTCTATTAAGGCATAAGCATCGTGAGAGCAAATGGTCAATATACCTATCACAACGTCTGGTGAGGATTCCTGGTCCTGCCGACCTGCTAACGCATAGCAACGATTCTGGTAACCACCTGGACTGGAACCTCTACCTCTGCCTCAACCTCTACCAGCCAAAGACTGAGACTCGCACCCTAAAAGATGCACGGACATAGATGATCCTGATGCTGAATTCGTTGGTTGCGCCATACCCCCAGAATCTCTATTTGGGAAATCTTGCATCATATGCCTCGGATGTCCACATGTATATCAAGCATCGAAATCAGCTCGGCATTGGCCCAAGTGTCCTCTACCGCAGATGGCACACCATGGCGAAAATGGCCATGTCGGCCCCGAACCTCGTTATCGCTGCAAACTTGATGCCTGGGAGCTCTCACCTGGTCCTGACTGAGTATAACGGTCATACCTATAACCTTGTGACTGAGGTGGCGGAGGTCTAGGTGGCCGTTCAAAGTACTGGGGCCTATAACTCCCTGAGACTTCTCTTTAGATCTGGCAAATCTCATCCTCGTACGTTGCCCTGAGTCAGTCCTCTCCGTACCCTTCTGTTGACGCCTACCCCTTTCTATATTCTGGGCGAATGCCTGAATCCGGGAGATATCCATACTATCCTGTAATGCAGTGGTGGCACATGCCTCGGTCAACTCTGGGGCCAACCCTGCTATAAACCTGTGGATTCTATCCCGCATAGTAACAACTATGGATGGTGCATATCTGGCCAATGAGTTAAAACAGAGACTATACTCTCGAACACTCATATTGCCTAGCTTGAGGGCTAGAAAGTGATCGACTCGAGCCTGTCAGATCTCTCGTGGTAAGTACTTGTCAAGGAAGGCATCTGAAAAATTCTCCCAAATAGCAGAAGGTGCATCACGTCCCCTGGACCTTTCCAATCCCTCGTACCAAAGGATGGCTATATCTCGAAGTCGAAAGGCTGCTAGCTCAACTGCCTCTTTCTCCGTGGCATGCATAACCCGAAATATCCTGTGAAGCTGATCTATGAAATCCTGTGGGTCCTCCCTCTGATCTGTCCCCGTGAACTCTAGGGGACTCAAAGTAATAAACTCTCGAACCCTTGAACTCCAGATCCCATCGGAAGGTCCTGCACTAGCGGATGCTCTAACCTGTTGTTGGGTAGTTACCAACTGTGCTGACAAATGCACCACACTCCTCAAGTCTTGATCTGATGGAAACGGAGGTGGACTGGATGTGCGGTCTCCCTAGGAATCTCCTCAGGGGGCGGAGGAGCCGGTAATGGCTGAGTAGGGGTCTCTCCTTGGGCCTCCGATTGGGGCCCATCTACTAGGGGTACCCTGCTAGTCCCCTCACCTACTGCTGTCTCTCTCCTCTGGCTAGCCGTAGTCTTCGTAGTTACCGTCATCTGTGCATGCAAATGCCAACACGTAAGTTTAACTCAAATTTCCTATAACTCAGTTCTACAACACGATTTAGACTTGAAAGTAGGGTAATCAACTCCTAAATGCTCTGTAGTCCCCTGATTATATAATGTGGTGCACCACACATCTATAAACAAGACCTTACTAGACACGACTTGTAGACTCCCTAGGACAGAACTGCTCTGATACGACTGTCATGCCCCGAGCTTGGGGGCGAGACCAGCACCCGGAGCCTTACCTATCCTTGCGTACCACTTGCGACTAGGAGACTCTGAACATGTGATGTCATACTCTGGCCATGGGACACATTACAAGATAATGAGCAAAGAAAAATATAAAACTGAATAGAGACTAACATTGACTAAATGTCAATATAAAGCTGGGTCGGCAAGGCCGTCATAACTACCATAGCTGACAAGCTAACAAAATATACGTACAAGGCCTACAAGCCTAACATACTGCACTAACTGACAGGATATGTCTTCAAGCCTCTACTGATAGATGTACTGTGATCGGAACAGGGCCCCGACCTACCTATAACCTATCTACATATATACACAAGATGTACACCAAACTTCTAGACCGGGAAACTCCGAAGGACGGCGAGCTTACCGATAAAGCTGAACTCGGGCGACACCTACTGAGGAGGTCTACCCGTCTGTCTGTCTGAACCTGCATGCGTGAAATGCAGCGCCCCCAGAAAGGGATGTCAGTACGAAATAATGTACCGAATATGTAAGGCAATATACTGAAAGTTGAAACTGAACTGATAATATAATAACTGAAAGCAACTAGGAGTCAAAGAGAATCTAAAGATATGCTTACCTGCTGATATTGATTCAACTCTCTTAATATAGTAAGTAAAGTAGCTGTCCGGCCCTATAAGGCTCGGTATATATATATATATATATATATATATATATATATATATATATATATATATATATAAAAAACTGCTCTGCCATAGTAGGCTCTCTCATAGGTGCTCGGCCATACTAGGCTTTGTATCTTGACCAACTGGGCCTGCTCATAGGTGCTCGGCCATAGTAGGCTCGGTATATAACTTATCATTTGATTAGAGGTTGCCCAATAGGGGCCTGCCCATCGATTATAGCTCGATGGTTATGAAAATACTTTAATACTGTATATATAAACTCTCTGCTCTCTTGGCTGGAAGAAGAAAATACTCAATTAAATATGAAGTCTCGATAAGGAGAATATTGTAACTTACAAAACTAGGAAAATATTGCGAGACTAGCAAAATATACGTAAATTCTGAGATATGAATTTTTCTTTATGACATATTATTAAACTTGTGTAATTACGAGGTCATGCTAAAATGAAGGAAAAGCTTAGCCTTAAGATACCTGGAGTAGGAAAAATCCATATGATGTTCTTGGAAAAGGTTGCACCATACTCCTTTAGAACCGTAAAATTTTACGTTGCTAAATCTTGTTGGGATCGTTTGGTTGCAAGAAGAATTACTAACGTTTCTCTCTTCTGATTGTAATGTCTTGATATTGAAAATATTAGGAATGAGTTTTAAGGAATTAACAAATCAACTAAATAGTCACGAAAGGGTGACTGATTATTTCGTTACTATGATGAGAGTTGTGACAAAGAATTCTAAAGGGAAAGTAGCAGAAGATCTCTTTGTGAGCATTTCTATATTTCTCCTTAGCCATTAAGAATGTTTCTCATTTCATTTTAGTGTTTCTCTTTGTGAGCTCTCATTTCGTTTTGGTCTTTAGGACTGACCAAAAATAAGGATACAAAGAAGAAATGTGAGATTGTAGTATGGTTTATTTTGAAAGTCCTTGAGGTGTCTTGTAATTAAGGTATCAAGATTCCACCTATTCCAATGTGACCACGAGTCACTTACTTTCTAGTGGCTTGCTGCCACGTGGGGGTGGGGTGGTTTTTTTTAATCTTTATCCACTTATTAGGTAATTAGGTAATATCCCGTTAACCGGTAATTAACCAATTACCCACATAATTAAGAATTGTCTCAAATTTCCTGAAATTCTACTTATTTTAAATACTCTTCATACATCTTACTATCACAATCATATTGTACCTTGTATGGTACTAGTCCATAAATATCGGGTATTATCGCTCGACTCGTATTTTATCCCAAATCGACAACCTTCAACAAAACTTATTTTCTTTAATTCGTGTACCCTTTCCTTCATGGAACTTACTTATTGCTTGTTATAAATAGAATAAATATGCTAACCTCCAGATAATCTCATCCCCGAGTCTACGTCAATTAACTGAAGACGAAACTTTAAGGTATGAAAAATACAAGATGTAACAGGAATCTTCTTCATCCATCCAGATCTGATGATATCCCGCGAAGCAATCCACAAAGGATTGGAGTTCATGCTTGGCACATTTGCCGATTAGTATGTGTATATTGGGTAACGGTAAATCATCTTTGGGACTTGCTTTGTTTAAGTCCCGATAGTCGACACACTCTGACCTTCCCATCCTTCTTCGGAACCGACACAATGTTAGACAACCAGGTAGGATATTCGACCACTCTAAGAACCTTAGCTTTGATCTGCTTGGTTACTTCCTCTTCGATTTTCAGACTCATATCTGGCTTAAACTTTCTGAGCTTCTGCTTTACAAACGGGCACATCGGATTGGTAGGTAGTTTATGAGCCATTATAGACGTGCTCAGACCAGTCATATCATCATAAGACCATGCAAAAATATCTTTGTACTCTTTCAGGAAACGGGTGTACTCTTCTCTCTCTGTTGGTGACAGGTAAATGCTTATGTGAGTTTCTTTGACTGTTTCAGAATCTCCCAAATTTACTATCTCGGTTTTGTCCAAATTAGACTTAGGCTTGTTCTCAAAATTTTCCACCTCTCTGACAATTTCCTCGGGTATTATATCCTCTTCTTCTATTTCCTCTAAATAACTATCCTTATGTTGCGTTGCCTCATTACATGTCACAGTTGTTGGTTCATCAGGATAAGTAATAATAATGCTGTAGAGAAATGTAAAGGATAATAATGAATACTAAAATAGCAATGCATTAAATAAATCTTGAAAACCAGTACGGCTCGATGACTCGAGCAATTATTTAAAAACAAAATACGTCCAAAACTAAATACTGAAAATGTCTTAAATGCTTAAAGTTCCTTTTAAAATAGATCATGCTTATTGCCAGGCTACCCAGGAACTCGACGGGCCCGTGACGGTGCAGCAGTCCAGTTCTTGAGAACAACTCCTTTTACCACGGTCTGAATTGTAAGGTATTCCTCCTCCTCCTCCTCCTCAACTATTACATTGTAATCCATGTATTCATCGTCCAGAAATAGATTCCTCTAGCCAGCTAAGGCCTCATTTTCTTCAGATCCCCATATCATATCAGTCTGTTGAAATGTCTGGTGCAGATGCAGTATTGGCTGTTCAAGTGGGTAATAAGGACCACGTCATGGTGGCGACCAATTCTGATACTCGTTCCAGGTGTATTCATACCCAAGCCCAAAGGTGTGCCGTGACGCTTTAGCTGTATCAGTTTGGTGATCCCTTGGAGATTCTTGCCCAGACCCTTGCCGGGTTCATACCCTGTCCATAACAATATCCTTTCAATCTTATTACTCCACCATTTGTCTTTCTCAATTGCATTGACGCGCTCGATGCGATGGTACATTTCTCCACCTAACTTCCTTCTATTCTCGACAACCGGATGAGTTTGATTGGTATTAGTGGGATTACTTCCGTCCCCGTGGATGTTTACTTCCTGATGATTCCATACGAACTTCATGGCTTGGTGTAGTGTAGAGGCTACGACCCCAGCAGCATGTATCCACGGTCATGGCGGATATGTCCGATACTTGAAATTCAACGTCAAACCAAGTCGGGCCCATCTGCAAGCATAGGTTGATTTTCCCAATCGTGGCCCTTTGGAACCCATCGAATGCTTTCACGTTCATAGTTCTTGCACGTATTTCATGCAAACCTTTGCCCAATCTCTTCAAAGTAGTCAATGGACAAATGTTGAGACTTGAACTCCCATCTATCAGGACCATGGCGATGAATTTGTCCTCAAATTGCACTGTGATATGCAGTGCCCTGTTATGACTCAGTCCTTCGGGTGGCAGTTCGTCTTCGTGAAAACTGATCTTGTGGCTCTCCAATACTTGCCCTACCATTGTAGCAATTTCTCCACTAGTGATATTATTAGGTACATAGGCTTCGTTCAACACTTTCATCAATGCATTCCTATGCGCCTCAGAATTCTGTAGTAGTGATAGAATGGATATCTGAGCAGGGGTTTTGTTCAGATGACAACCATAGAATACTCTCTTGCTTGCACCTTTCTCCAAAGATCATCCGGGCCAGTTTCAATGATAGGCTGCTTGGGAGCGGCTTCTTTACTTGTTCCTCCCAAATGCTCAGGCGTGTAAACCCTACCGGTCCTGGCCATGCCTTGTGCTGCACCGGTTTCTTTCATTTTCGCTTTTCCTTTCCTTCTTGCTTCTGCAGCATATTCCCAAGGTTTGGCATTGGACTTAACGAACAGTGTAGGTGCTACTGTCACGGTAAAGGGTGTTGTCACTTCCACCTCAAACGGAGTTGACGTGGCTGAGGGTGTTGTTACTTCAACCTCGGAGTTGATGCGGCTACTTCAACCTCAATTGGTGACTGAATCTGCACCACAATAGGTGTGAGAGTGACTGGAAGCATTTTAGGTTCATCCCCTTCACGAATAGTCCAATTGACCCTTCCGGATCCCATTCTTTATCGGTCTTGATTGCATTTACCCCCTCGCCCCTATGATCCGAGAGGGGATTGTTGCGGACATTAGGTACATCGTCTTTTGCTTGTATAACCTTGGAGTCAATTAGCATTTGGATCTTATCCTTCAAAGTGCGACATTTATGACCCTTCATGCCCGATTGGTAGGCACATGTCTTGTTTGGATTGACCCACTAAGAGGAATTTTCCATGGCTACGGCGGGAATGGGAGTGACATAACTGACAGCCTTCAGTCTCTCATATAATTGATCGATGGGTTCAGCAATAGGAGTGTATTGTCTGGGTGGTCTACAGTCAAAATTTGGTTTGGCTTTTTGGTAGTTTTGGCAGGCTGGTGTGAAGTGGTAGTATGCCGGCTGGGTGTTATAAGTATGGTAAGTGGCGGCGGGTTGTTTGTATCTGGGAGGTGAAGGCTGATATATGGGTGGTGGTGTTAGGTATGTGAGAGGAGACTTCGGACCTTGGGCCACCATCACTGCCCCTACTTCCTTTTTTTAGAAATACCGCTCGACTGAAAGGCTTTGTTTGTAGCCTGGAGTGCCTCAATTGTTACCATTCCACTCTTAATCCCCTCTTCTATTCTTTCTCCCAGTTTGATGATGTCAGAAAATTTATGGTTTTCAATATCCATTAGCCTCTCATAATATTGCGGATCCTGAGCTCGGACAAAGAACTTATTCATCTATTTTTCTTCCAGTGCTGGCCTTACTTTCGCAGCTTCTGACCTCCACCGAGTAGCATACTCGTGAAAAGTTTCCTTCGGCTTCTTCTTAAGATTCTGAATGAAAAGGACGTCTGGCGCACTTTAAGTATTGAACCTGAACCGATCCATTCTGACGCCATGCTTACCGAGTTAACCCATTTCTTTGGATTCTGACTGATGTACCAAGACAGGGCGTCTCCAATGAGGCTCCTCATGAACAACTTCATGCAGATTTTTTCATCTTTGCCAACTCCTACCAGTTTGTTACAATATGTTCTCAAGTGTACCTTCGGATCACTTGTCCCGTCGAATATTTCGAACTTAAGAGGCTTGTAACACTCTGGTAGTTCTACGTCTGGCTGGATACACAAATCTTCATAATTCAAACCTTCGATGCCTTTACCGCCTTCAACACCTTGGACTCGACTAGTAAGTTTCTTGAGCTCTTCTGCCATGTTCTTGATGAGCAGGTCCTTCTCGGCGAATTCAGGTATGTATTGGGTCTATTGTGGAGTGCGGGGTAAGGTTTCCACGTATATGGGGTTGCTTTGATGGACTCCAGGAATTTGGGCGTAGTGATGGTCGTTGGTTGAGTTTTGGGGACCAGGGGTAGGTTGTGGTACATTTTGAGGAGTTTGGTAGGTGGTGGTTTGTGGGTATTGAGTTGGGTGGTGATGATGCTGTGGAAGGGTAGGTACTGGTGGAGGATTAGGATTTTGAGGAGGTGTGGCATACTGATGAGGTACGGGAGGATTTTGTTGGTTTTGTGCGTTCTGGGGAGGTGCTGGGTTTTGAGCGTTTGTGTTCTGTTGGTTGATATCGGGGACGTTCAGGGTAAGGGAAAGGTTTGCGAAGTTCTAGACCTGCTCAAGTTCCCCTTGTAGCTCGAGTATCTTTTGTTCCAACCGTAAAACCAAGTCATTTTGTGCCGGAGTACTCCGACCATCCTAAGTCTCGACATTCTCTGCATTTGTAGCATTGTCTTTCCTGACGCCACTCATATCGTCCATTTTAGCTTTTCCCTTGCTTTTAGGAACACTTGGAGGAGGAGGAGGTGGAAGACCTCTAGATCTGGTGCGGTATGCTGATGATGCCAGTATGCATGAACCAACCTTAGGGGATGGGAATAAACAAATAAAGAGAAGAAGAAAACAAAAAGGTAAACAAGTCAGTAAGGATATTAAAAGGATGTTTGCGATATTTAAACACATATTGCGGAATTATAATTCGCGTACTAATTTAGGGACCTCATTGTGCCCGAGGTAAGCTTAAGCGACATATAGATTTGGAGAAAATCGATGCCAATAACTGCGTCATTTCATTAATATGATAAATGAACCAAATCTCTACTAAACGACAATAATTATGAAGAGTCACTAATGGCATGTGCCTTATTACAACCGAAGTATAAAACGAGTCTAGAAAGCAAGTAAAAACATCATTCCTAATCTATTTGGTCCCAGAGGGACCTTCTCCATGCTTGGCGTTCTTTGCTCCATCAATCAGATTCCCCAGGTCGCGCATGTCCAACAACAGATATGCCCTTGCTAGGAGCCCTACTTCATTGCCATCCATGTTTTGACATCCTGCAACCCTCTTTCTCATTTTACCTTCAAGCTCCATCAACCCCTGCTCCAAATATTCCAGCCTTTCTGTTGACTTAGTAGTGATTTCTCTCCACTCGTTGATTGCTTCCATGTCCACTTTATGTTGTTCCAGATGCCTGGCTTCAGACTCGAAAACCCTTTTGCGCAACATCCTGTAATTGACTTGTGCTTCAATAGTGTCGTCTACAACCCTATTCTTTAGATTAATCACTGGTTTGACATCCCCTACTATGTCATCTACCAACCATGATGGATAGAAGTGCACGTGGCCGGCATGATACCGATCTGGCTCGATGGTATCTTTCTCCACAATGATCATTTGATGCCACATGTGTTGTGCCTCGAACTTGAATGGAATGACGTTCCCCTGGAAGTCTGCTTTGTATTGAACCATTTTAGAAACTCGTGGTATAACCTACTTCCTTCTTGCTTGCCTCATAACCCTGATAGGAGCATAAGGAAAGATCCCCCTCAATCCGATTAGCACTAGATGAGGAGTATCTCTCGACCTGATGATGAATTCACTGCTAGGGAACCACTAGAACATCCAATGTACCTTGTCATCAGTCAGATTGCTGAAGAAATGTGCCTAGCTCACAACGTTTTCCGGTTGCGCAAACCTGTTTGGAATACAAGTCATTCTCTTCGGATGGTAATGGGCTATGTGGTCATTCCATGGTCATCGCAAAAGTTCTTGACGTATTCTCCTCTCTGAAGGTGTTCCAACAACCATACTTACAGCAACAGATTTCAACCCTTAAAATGCCTATACCCTTATTTTGCAACGGTCTAATGCCCGGTACATATCAGCCAGAATTATAGGGACAATAGTGTAAGTTTGCCCCACAATCCCCTCCATTAATGTCTTAGTTACCATAGCTAGGCGAGTGTGGATCCTTTCTCCCTGTATTGGAAATACCAGTATCCCCAGAAAACAGACAATGAATACAAAAGCTCGGCGGTGAGTCCAACCCAAAAAAGTGATGGCAAACTCATCATGGTAAAGGCGGTATGACTTGCTGTGCCCATAACGCTCATAGAGGAAATCAAATGGTATGTAAGACTTCTTCAGCAGACTAAATCATCATTTTTCCTGAAACCCATCATTTTTAAGAAACCTCGAGAAGTTCGGTTTATCGGTACCAACAAACCAGGGCTATCCCATGGGAGCCCAGCAAAACCTCCTATTTCTTCTAAAAGGGGAATCATTTCTATGTCACCAAAACGGAAAACGACTCTCTTCTCATCCCAGAACATGGTGGCGGCCTCAATAATGCATTGTTTGGCTAAATGTCCAACATTGAGGGTAAATTCCCGAGGACTCTCTTCACATGGTTTTTGTCACTTGGTGCGAGATTTTCCCATCAATCCAGCAGAAAAGGTGGGATATTTTGAACCATGCCGAACCTGGGGACTTCGTGCCTCATTTCTGCAAAACATATAGAGTTAGCCCTTTCCCCCTCCAGATTTGGATATTTACACGTTAATGATCAACATATTGGCATGTTTTCCCCAAATAATGCACATATCGTGATTGTGCCCATTGTGATTATGGAAATCCCGGCGGACATTGGACGAGGCTTGTCTTAGCGAGTTATTACGCGAACAACGTTCCAACCCATACTAGGTTTGGACATGATGCATGCATAGTTAATATTAGAGTGGGGGTTTGTAGAAGAGTCTAGACCGGTACCCTCAAGCAGACAACTTGAGAAGGAAAGGCACAAAACCGTCGATTGCAGCGTTGACCGACTAGTTTTACCGAAAATAAGCCTTTCCAAATTTAAAGGGTGATTTAGGAAGAGCGCGGACACACATCAAGCGCTGCTATGGTATTAATTATGCACGAGTGGAATATGATGGGGAGCATGCTTTATGCAAAGATAAAACAACACGTTGTCAAATATTTTGCATGATGAAAATAGTAAATGCAGTATTGAATGAGACGTAAAGAAATAAAAAGAAAGAAAAACAAGGAAGAAGTTAGTTCGCGCGATGTGGAAATTATAATAAAGCAGACAAGGGAGTGAGGGTGGGGAGAGACATGATGTAGCGATTCTTAAAAAATGTCTAAAGGAAAACGCATGTTATGACCAAATTGAGCAGAGATTTGCATGCGAATTCAAATAAAGGGAAAACGGGGAAAATGGTGTACAGGTAACAATAAAAGGGGAATGGGAGCGGGACATTCATGTAACAACAAAATAATAAATACACGTTCATCAGAGAAGACTAATTCAAATAGACTAAGTTCGCTTATGGTAAGAGCCTATAAATATCCCCAGCAGAGTCGCCATGCTGTCGCGCCCCTTTTTCTTGCAAAATTATATTTCGACACGTATCAACTCTTTTAAGGAAGGTGTTAAAAGAGAGATTCACCACCCAACGGATTTGAGGTGCGTTAGGGAACCTATTTGCAAATAACTCTAGTTTAACCAGTTTGCGTCACCAAAGATCGGTAAGGGCCTCGAAGAGAAGGTGCTAGGAACTCTTCGAGGTACACAACTGTGGGTCCCGGCCGTACTCAAATTATATGAATTAGTCCAAAACAAGAGGGAAAGACAAGAAGTTGGGTGATTATTATAAAAAATCTACCAATAAACAAAATAATTGAGTTTAAGACAAGATAGGAGGGGGGGGGGGCGTCCTAAGTTTTTTTAGCCTAAAGGATCACCTCGTGCAACATAAATAATACTTTGTAACTCCTTGGAGATGGGGTGTTACTCGTATTATTCAGCGGGCACAGACTATCATCTCCTGCTACCCGATTACTATCTTTAAGTTGTTACCTAAGGCGCACTGAATGATTCTAAGCCGTACCTTATGCGTACACTACCCGTCCCATGCCTATGGTCCAGGAGGCGTTTGGACCTCTTTTTTGGGTGGTTCTAGACTTAACTTAGGTTGCTCAAAATGAGAAAACTAGGCAACATACAAAACAAGTTGGACTTCATGTAAAAGCAGTTAAAGGTTCAAGTTAGCCTCCACACTTAGACAACAAATGGACGCAAACAAATTAGGCATTTGACAGTTGCAGAATTGAGACGAATTAAAGTCATTAAGCCTTATAGACATGGTTTCTATATGACCTTTGGAATTCAAACATGCAGGCAATTTCATATGCCATTTTAGATACAACTTCTGAGCGACTACACAATTGCCTACTGATTGCAGGTTATAAGCGATTAAACCTATAGACATGCTATCTAGGTGATTTCCGCAGTATTTAGAAGTGATATCTATGGAAGACATTCAGAATTACTTAGTTTGATCCTATAGGCATGCTTTCTAATAGTGGTAACGAAACAGTGTTGAAAGTTCAATATTAGCACTTAAAAACGATTAGGATTATTCTATAGGCAGGATTTCTACCGTTAGCGATTAAAACTGGTTTTAGCTCCTATAGGCATGTCTCCTAAGTCAGTAATTATAATAACAACACATTAACCAACTAAAACCCTATATGCATGATTTCTAAAATGCAGATTTGTAGAACATAAGCTAACATGACCCTATGGTCATAGTGTCTAATGGATATGCTGTAATGCAAATTGAGACATTGGTCACTTTATTTCCTATAGGCATGATATCTAGCAAACATGTAGAAGCAGAATATGTTAAACGAATTAAACACTTATAGGCAGGTTATATAACACACAATAGCAGAACATGTTCGAGAAAATTAAACACCTATAGGCAGGATTTCTACACGCTTTTTGCAAATATTAAAATAAATCCATTTTCCCAATTTTACTAATACCCCAATTGTTATTACAACATTATTATAGACCTAATGAGTGAAATAAATTACAGAATTACAAAATAGCTATAGTAGGCCTAAAGCGGGCCCAAATTATACCCAGCCTAACCAGGCCTTCTATCTCAAGTCCACATAGTTTCACAACAACCCAGAAAATAATCTTCATAGCCAAAACCCAGTAACCACCAAAGAATCAGAAAACAGCCATGTGCACAAGCCCATTGGCTCATTCAGTAGGTAGAAAGGGGGTAAGATGGAGCATTTAGGACACAGTGCCAAGGAACTTTAGACCCTAGGGTGTCAGAGTTCACAAGGGTCTCAAAATGGACTCCGAGCAGTGCTTCACACTAGGAGGTTAATAGAGGAGATTCAGGGAATGACTAAGGACCAAGTCCTAGTGTGTCAGAGTTCACAAGGGTCTTAATTGGATCCCGAGCAGTGCTCACACTAGGGAGTTCAATGATAGAACCTAGGTAGCCTTGGCTTTCAGTCGACTCAGAATGAGAACTCAAAAGAGCCCAAGTAACAAGTGAAAGAGAGTAAACAAAGGTTGAGGGACAGCACTGAAGGATACAAACATAGTCAAGTTGAGCACATAGAGAAGATAATCAAACATGCTTTAGGTTTTAAGAACAGACTTAGCAAAGATTCAGAAGAGCAAGTTCAACACCTAGTGCATAAGTACTCACACATTGACAAAACAGGTTTGCAGGATTGGTATACACAGGATCATAGTAGAGAAAAGGTTCAAATTATGCTAAGTATAGGTACTAGTGTTACAAGAGGGAATCATATTAATTGGAAACATAATTTAGACAGGATGAGAACAGATCATTGCAACTAATGGGAAGTCAAGACATGTTAGAAGAATACTAATAAGGAACAGGATCAAACATGCTGCATAGGCAGATATCATCATAGCAAATTCAAAATAGGACACCAGACAGACTTATGCTATATAGTTAACGTATATATTCATGCTTTGAACACAATAAACTAGTCTATTAAAAGGGATACAAATCGTGTAAGTAAAGTATGTTCAAGCAACATAATTGATAGCAAAACTAAACAACAAAGAGATGCAAAGGTCCTAAACATTAGTTTGTTGCAACACATAGGCTAGATAAGCCTGAAAGGAATCTAATTCACTCAAATCAGGTCTAGGCATGCTTTAAGCTGTCAATATGAAGCTAAAAGTTAAGGGGAGTTAAAAATTGAAGTAGAACAAGCAGAAGTGCACATAAAACAGCTCAGAAGAACACATTAAGCAAAACTCCAGGCGTGAGAACATATGCAAATCACAAACACATAGGAATGAAACTACAAAGTCCAGTAACTCACCAGTTAAGTGAAAAACAAGAAAGAACAAAAATCCACTGCATTCTGAATATCATTGAAGAGCAAGAACCCGGAATTTCGTTGGCCTTGGCTTTCAGCCGGCCAAGAACCAAAGTAGAGAACGAGATAATGTAGGAACAACAAAATAGGGCTTCAAATTTTAGTGAGATTAGAGCGATTCAAGTCTGTCTAAAAGGGAATGGGAACGGGTTTATATAGTAGTAAAAATTGAGCAACAAACAAGGAAACCCAGTAATTTAAGCAACTAGCAAAGTAAATAATCATGCAAATTGATCTGAAAATCAATTTAAGAGAGAGATATGGAAACCCTAACTTTTAAGGAAAGTGAAAAATTGGCAGAATCTAAACAAAAAATCAAACTCAGCTAGAGTAGGATGAATATAGACAAAAATAAACTCAAAATCAGAGCTTTGAACCAATTTTGGTTCGATTTGAAGAGATCTGTAAACCCTAGTTTTACAGAGATTCGTACGCAATATAGAACAAAGGATGAATATAGACGGAATAGCAGAAAGGTCAAGGATTTGACTCGATTTTGGTTCGATCTTGATGAAATCTGCTTGCCATGTTTAGGTAAGAAGTATAGAAGAGTAACCAGTACATAGAGGAGGCCGTATATGGCAAGTAGTAGCAATCAAATCCCATGTCTGGTGGGATTAGGAGAAGGATTTGGGGGGAAGACGGCTGGGGTTTAGTTGAAGAAGAAGAGGGGGGGGGGGTTTGAGAGAATACGAGGAAGTCGGAATGTAGGGGAGTGATTAGGGTTTGGGGGCGAGAGAATAATTAAAAGAAGGGGTTAAATGGGGGCCGTTGATCTCAGAGATCAACGGCCGGGATTTAAGAGGGTTGGGTCGGGTGAGCTTAGGCGGGTTGCGATCGGGTTTAGGATTAGTGGGTCATCTGGTTTGGGCTGGGGTTATTGGGCTGAGGCATTGGGGTTGTGGTCCATTTATTTGGTCCAAAATGGGTTTAAAATGGGGCAAGTTTTTAAATACCCAACATTTATCAAAAAATAATTTATAAAAGTGATTAATAAGTAACAAAAATATTATTTGTGCACTAAAATGATCAAAAATAACTACTCAACATTATAAAAATATAAAAAGTTATTTTTTGCGTAAATAATGTAATTATACATGAGTATGGGCTATTATTGCAAAATATGCAATTAGCCCTAAAAATGCAAATATAATTATAAAAAATGCAGTAAAATATTTAAAAACATACATGTTGGTGTAAACTATGAATTTGGATGATTAAATCACCATAAAAATAATTTGAAGGATAATTATTGGATATTTATACAATAAAATACAGAAAGAAATTAATTTAAAACCTTTAAAATTATGGAAAATTATGTAAAATGCTTGTATAGGTTTATAAACTAAAAGATGATGCAAATATACTATTTTGAAAGTATATATATACAATTTAAAAATATGAGGAAAAAATTGGGTGTCAAAACTTAGACCTAAGGAAGCTAAGGAGGAGGTGGAGAAGCAAAAGCACAAGGATTTCATCATTAAATCCTCACTCAAGACGAGAGTTTGGATCATTTTATGTTTTCCTTTGACCTAAACTTATTTGTAATGAATTGCTCCATGTCTATGGAGTATTTCTTTTTAGGGTTTGATGGATTTGGTGTATTGATACTTGTTTGTGGATAATTAACTCTAATTTTATGTATTGAAATCGTTTTGGATGTTTTAACCGCTGCATCTATATTCACTAGTTCATGTAATCGAGAGAGGCATAACTTGTGATATCTTTGCATTATATTTTGTTGGTTGAATTCATTAATTATTCTTAGTAATTGGAAGAGGCTAGTTGAGTTGTTGATCAAACCTAGTTAGGAGGATAACCGAGAGAGGTTCTCCTAAAGACCAATCCACTACGAATTCTTGCATATCTTCACGTGCTTAAAATTGGTTCATCTTGTGAGGTTGAGACTTAATCGAGAGAGGAGTTTCTACTAAACAATTGAATTAATAACCAAGTGAACTTGAGAGACTCACTTGAACATTAGAAGTGAATTATCTAGAGTTAGATCCCAACTATTTGTCTTGCACCTATCCTATCAACCCTACCTTCTCCCAATTGATAACCTTCTTTGCTTATTACTTGCGTTGATTGTCATTAGTCAATAGTTTAGACTCTTAGTTAATTTTAGTCTTAGTCATAAAAATTTCAATTTGTTGATCATCTTGGATAGTAATCTAGATACAAACTGATTCCGGTGGATACGATATTATATGTTACTTATTCGACTAGCGAGCATATTTAAGTGTGTGTTTCAAGCTCGTCAGTCTCTCACCAACTGCAATGTACGCAAGGCTGCCTATACTCACTGCCTTTCTAGTCAAGGCATCGACTACCTCATTGGCCTTCCCGGAATGATACAAAATGGTGATATCATAGTGTTTTACCAGCTCTAACCACCTCATCTACCTCAAATTGAGATCCTTTTGCTTGAACAAATATTGTAGACTCCGATGATCCATGAATACCTCGCACGACATGCCGTAAAGATAGTGTCTCCAAATCTTCAGCGCATGAACAATGGCTGCCAACTCTAAGTCATGAACAAGGTAATTCTTCTCATGAACCTTCAACTGCCGTGACGCATATGCAATCACTCTGCCATCCTGCATCAATACTACACCGAGCCTAATACGAGATGCATCACAATACACCGTGTAGGATTTTGAACCTTTGGGCAACACCAACACTGGCGCCGTAGTCAAAGATCTCTTGAGCTTCTGAATGCTCAACTCACACTCGTCTGACCATCTGAACGGGGCACCCTTCTGGGTCAATCTGGTCAATGGGGCTGATATAGATGAAAATCCCTCCACGACCGGAGGTAATAACCCGCCAAACCCAGGAAACTCCGGATCTCTGTAGCTGAAGTAGGTCTAGGCCAGTTCTGAACTGCCTCAATCTTATTAGGATACACCTTTATGCCCTCTACCGATACGACGTTCCCCAAGAAGTTGATTAAGTCCAACCAAAACTCGCACTTTGAAACTTGGCATATAACTGGCTATTTCTCAGAGTGTGAAGTACAATCCGAATATACTGCTCGTGCTCCTCTCGACTGCAGGAGTGGATCAAGATATTATCAATAAATACAATCACGAAGGAATCCAAGTTGGGCTTGAACACCCGGTTCATCAAATCCATAAATGTTGCTGGGGCATTTGTCAACCCAAATGACATCAATAGTAACTCATGATGCTCATACCGAGTCCAAAAATATGTCTTATGGACATCGGATGCCCTATTCAACTGATGGTAGCCATACCTCAAATAAATCTTTGAAAACACCTTGGCACCCTTAAGTTGATCAAATAAGTTATCAATCCTCGGCAATGGATACTTTTTCTTGATGGTGACTTTGTTCAACTGCCGGTAATCTATGCACATCCTCATCGACCCATCATTCTTTTTTACGAACAACACATGCGCACCCCAGGGCGAGACACTAGGTCTAATGAAGCCCTTATCAAGTAAATTTTGTAATTGTCTTCAATTCTTTCAACTTTGGCGGGGCCATACAGTATGGCGGAATAGAAATGGGCTGAGTGCCCAGAGCCAAATCAATATAGAAGTCAATATCTCTATCGGGTGGCATCCCTGGAAGATCTACAGGAAATACCTCTGGAAACTCACGAACAACTGGTACTGAATCCATGGACGGAACCTCCGCACTAGAGTCGCGGACATAAGCCAAATAAGCTAGATACCCTTTTTCGATCATACTTCGAGTCTTCACATAAGAGATAACCCTGATGGTAGAATGGCCATGAGTCCCTCTCCACTCCAATCGAGGCAGCCTCGGCAAGGCTAAGGTCAACGTCTTGGCGTGACAATCCAATATAGCATGATAAGATGACAGCCAATCCATACCCAAGATGACATCAAAATCTACCATATCAAGAAGTGGGAGATCTACGCTAGTCTCAGGACTCCTAATAGTAACCACACACGAGCGTAGACACGACCTACTACAATAGAATCTCCCACAGATGTGGACACATACACAGGAGCACTCAAAGAATCACGAGGCACAACCACATATGAACCAAAATAGGATGCATATGAATAAGTAAAGCCTAGATCAAATAGAACTGAAGCATATCTATGGCAAACTGAGATAACACCTATGATCAAATAGCTGCTGCTCGAGCTCTAGGCTGAGCTCTGCCTCTGCCTCGGCCTCTGGCGCGACCTCAGCCTCGACCTCTGCTCCTTGTAGGAGCTGCCATAGGGGCTCTAGCTGCTGTCCAGCTGAAGATGCAGTACGTGTTCTCGCCATCTGCGAGAGAACAAGAATATAAGAGTTCAATCATCAATGATAGAATAAAATCGTACGACAGAGAAGAATAGAAGTGAAATTGTTTCTAAACTCCATAGTCTCTTGAAGATAAGTACAGACGTCACCGTACCAATCCTCCAGACTTTACTAATTCTGCTCGTGACTCGTGAGACCTAAGCAACCTAGTGCTCTGATACCAACTTGTCATGACCCGAAATCCCCACCTTTGGGACCGTGATAGCCTCACATTTCACTCGCTAGGCAAGCCAACGTTAGAGAAATTCTTAAGCCAATTTTTACACACTTCAATAAATAAACCGCTTAAACTGAAATAGAACTAAAATGAAGTATTAAGTAGCATATCTAAATACAACCTAGATTTGGCACAAGTACACGAGCTTCTACAGGTTCTACAAATAGAGTGAAATAAATACAACCGATTCAAATGAAATGAACATTAAATAAGGAAAGAGGAAGGGGACTTCAAGGTCTGTGGACGCCAGCAGATCTATCTCGAGTCTCCAAATATGCCAATCTGAGCTGATGAACCTCACGTGCAGCTGGGACCAGTACCAAAATCTGCACAAGAAGTACAGAGTGTAGCATGAGTACAACCGACCCAATGTACTCTGTATGTGTCGAGTCTAACCTTGACGAGGTAGTGACGATGCTATGACAGGACACTCACGTAATTTAATATGTACAAACGGAGCTATATGTGCAACATAACAACAAATAAAGATTAAATACGTACGCTTGGGAGGGGATATGCGAAAGGGGGGTACAAGATACGGTAACTACAATAGAAATGACAACATGAGACAGTCAAATAACCCATCAGCCAATGAAAATGGATGAACATAACCAATAAAGATGGCACGACATCACCCATCATGCTTTTACTCTCAACCTCACCATGAAATAATAATAATGGCACGACATCACCTATCGTGCTTTTACTTTCAATCTCACCATGAAATAATAATAATGGCATGGCATCACCCTTTATGCTTTTAATTTCAATCTCTCCATGAAATGATAAATACGGCACGACATCAGCCTTTGTGCTTTAACCCTATTCCTCACCATGTATTAATCAATAAATGAAGCAATAAACAACACAGCATCACCCTTCGTGCTTTAACACTCTCCCTTACCATGTAGCTATGAATATAAACATTTGGGAGATAGGATAAGCAAGAATAAACCTTACATCAACAACAGTTCCAAAATACGAAACCTCAACTTCAAAAAGTACTTAATTATCACAAATAGTTCATAAATGCGGAAAGAACGATCAAGTAAGTAATAAACTAGTCTAAGCATGGATATCATAATCAAATAAGACAATAAATTACAAGGAAACAAGTCCCACCCGCTTGCTTTAACCCAACAACAACGCATAAGTACTCGTCACCTCACTTATACATTGTACCCACACATTTAAACACGTAGCAAATAGGCAAACAAGTCGTAATCCCTCAAGTCAAGGTTAACCACGACACTTACCTTACTCCAAAAATCAACTCAAAGCTCAACCACGGCTTTGCCTTTCGAAGAAGCCTTCAAGCCAACCAAATCTAGCAAATTATCAACCAAACGATTCAAAATAAGCCTTAGGAACTACCTCCGAATAAAAAGGGTTCAATTTAGGTCTATTGAAAAAGTCAACTCCCTGGCCGCTTGGTCCAAACCCGAAATTCGGACCAAAACCCGATTACCCATTCACCCCGATCCCGGTTATGCAATTTATTTCGAAATCCGACCTCAATTTGAGGTATAAATTCAAATTTTATAGAAAATCCCTAATTCTACCCAAATCCCCAATTTCTACCATGGAGGAACAAAGATTAGGGCTAGAAATTAATGGGTGATGTTAGAAATGAAAGAAAATGAGTTAAAGTGGACAAACCTATGAATTGGTGTTGAGTTTTCTCTTCAAAATTGCCTCTAGGCCGAGCTCTAATGGAAGGTTTATGAAAATGGGAGAAATCCCATTTTGGGACTGTTTTAAATCACCGGCGTCAGGTGTTCATCGCGTTCGCATGAAACCTGACACGTTCCGAAGAGCATTACCTCACTGGCTTACACGATCTTGAGAGACTCCATGCGTTCGCGAAGGTTTAGACCGCCTCACCTCCGCATTCGTGAGACTGGGCTCGAGTTCGCGTAGAGTAACTTCAAATCCCAACCCCTTCCCCTCAAAGCTACGCGTTCGCGTGGGTGTGGACGTGTTCGCGAAGGGTAGTCCCCCCATTGCTCCGTTTTCACGTCCTATGCCTCGGGTTCACGTAAGGTTATTCCTTCCCCAACACAGATCACTCTTCACGATCATGCGAGTTCCTTTGCAATCGCGAAGAAGAAAATATCAAATGACTCCAACAGCTAAGGGAAACCACAATTTTCAAAGATCACAATGTCCGTAGGCTATCTGAAACTCACCCGAGCCCTCAGAGCTCCAAACTAAACATGCACACAAGTCCAAAAATATTATACAATCTGGCTCGCGCAGTTAGAACACCGAAATAATACCTAGAACTACGAATCGAACACCAAAACGAATGAAATTTTCAATAAAACTTAAGAACTTTCATTTTAAGGACCGTAGATCCGAATCACCTCAATCACTTTCGTTTTGCACCAAATTTTGCAAACAAGTCATAGATATTGTAATGGACCTTCACCAAATTCTGGAACCAAAATCCGGACCCGGTATCAACAAAACCAAATATTGGTCAAATTTATAAAGTCTTTAAACCTTTAAATTTCAATTTTTTGACAAAATGAAATAACTCGATCTAGGGACTTCCCAATTCGATTCCAGGCATACGCCCAAGTCCCAATTCACGATACGGACCCACCGGAACTGTCAAAACACGGATCCGGGTTTGCTTAACTCGTTGACCGAAGTCTAAAAGGAGCTATTTGACTTTTCAAGAATTAATGTCTAAAACTCTAGATCACCTATCAGGTCATCACATACCTACTGAATACTATGACCTCCATACTGCACAAAATAACATACTTCATAAGAACACTACTAAAAATTAATACATGTACCATTCATACGTCAAGAGGAAGGTATGCAAGGCTTTGTATTCTAGCTCCTCTGGGTAAACCACTACCAACAGATGTACTATTAGGAACACATACACAACCTATTCCCTATGAAGACTCCTCCAATTTATGTACCAGGTTGTCACACCTCCTTTTTACCTACACCCGCAAGGGTATAAAGGAGTTTTTCCAATTAAAGAACAATCGAAACGAGATTTATTATTAAAGATTCAGAGTCGCCACTTGGGTGATTAGTGGTGTCCCAAGTCACCGGTTTAGAATCCCGAATCGAGTAAAAGAATGAATCTGTTTAACAGTCCGCGAACCAGAAATCCGAGTAAGAAATTCTGTTAACCCGGGAGAAGGTGTTAGGCATTCCCGGGTTCCGTGGTTCTAGCACGGTCGCTCAACTGTCATATTCGGCTTAATTATCTTATTTTAATACATGTTTTAATCTATGTGCTTTTTAACTTTGAACCGCTTTATTATTATTTTTTAAAGAGACTTGCAACGTCGTGAAAACACGTCTTGAACCACGTCACATAAACGCACCCGTGGTTTTTGACACATTTCAACTTCGTTGGGATTTGGATTTTAAATGTGCACCCGAGTTTAGGAAGGTAATATTATTAAATGCCGGGCCTGAAGCAACTAGCATATTATTAACTTTGTGGGAAGCCATGAAATTCGCTAAATGGCACGTCCCGAGGTCTAAATATTTTTGAAATAGTTAAGAGGGCCGCGCTATTTATGCATTTTTATTTGGCGCGGCGCACCTCGTTTTATTTTTAAGGCCAATCTAAAAGATCTACGATTTTCTATCATGTATTGTCTCAATAATAAAAGAAAAGGCCCTAATTAATTAGCATGTCAATGTATCATTACTAAGATATTCAAATAGGTGTTGAATTTAAACAAAGCAACCTCAATGAAGCTTTCAGCGGTTTGGGCCTTAAAACTGGCCCTAAATAGATCCAATCCTGCCTGTGCAAAGAAACAATACCCAAACGTGGGCCTCGTGTAGACGAAAATCAGGCCCAAGCTATATTTAACCAAAAGGGGTGTCCAGTTTAGCCCACACACAAGTCTAATTCTGACCTTAATCCAATTTTGCATACATATTCAACTCATGTGCACTTTGGGAATCTAACATACTTATTCTGAAGATTTCAACAGCTCACTAATTGCAACCACTATGTTTTATGAAATGTATTTGCAAACTGAACCTAGAAACGAATCAATGAAATAAACCAATCATTTTGTCTTTTGAAACTGCCAAGCGTACTAGATTTCATATAGTCAATTAGATTTAAAGCATTTATTCGCGTGAAGTTATTAAGCTATGAATTAACACAAACAACTATAGGAAGCCATGATTAACTAAAATGATTATCAGCTATATGATGACATCAGTTCAACTGATCGAATCTAATCCTACTACTACTTATGATTCTCCTGTTAACACACGTGAAACTAACCTTAATATTCTAAATCTGAAAGCTAACGGCGATTTAATTATCCTGAGCCTCATTTTCAACATGCTCATAATGAACAAATTAAGCTATCAATTATGTTAAAGCACACGAGAGGTAGACCTGTACAAGTATTCACAGACTTGACCTCGCGTTAATAGAGTAACCAACCAAATTAACTACAGCAAGTCCGAAAAATTTCAAACAGTCCAGTTTAGTTACAACATTTAGCTACTAAAATGAAATTTAACTAAACTAAGTTGAATAAAAGCTGATAACATACAGGCAAAGAGTGATAGGATTTCCATTTTCAACTTCTCAAAGCAGATATACATCACCACGGTTTAGAATTTGTACCTGGAAATTGCAATATAAGAAGAAAAGGAGAGGTCAGCGGCAGCAGATGACAAGCAGATGACCCAAACACAGCCCATAAACAAGTTCAATAACCCAGGAAGTGTGCTAAATCAATAGGATCAGTAAATCAACCAAACACAGCTTGAATAAAACCCAAATGAACTCGAAATTGACCCGGGAGACTTCAAAAACTTCAGTAACCAGATATTGAGCTAGAAGATGCAATTCAACAACCAAATCTCAAAATTAACCTAAGATTTCCAATAGGACAGTATTTTGGGAGTTTTTGTGCTATTTTTTTGGTTTTTTTGAGGATTTTAGATCTAAAGTGAACCTTCTAACTTTGAAGTTTCAGATTTGGTATTTGAATTTCAAATTCAAATTTTTAGATTTCTCAAAACTTGTAGAACACTTTTTGGGGGGAATTTTTCAGGGGCTGAAAACTTGTGAAAGAAGGCAGGGATACTGCCTTTTATAGGCAGAAATGGGGGGAAGCTTCTAGATTTCGTTTACCCATTTTCGCCCTCTTTTATTTTCAGTTTTTATTAGTTAAACCTTCATTTTTTGACTTGTTTCTCAAGTTACTGCCCTAAGTTTCTGAAATTAGAATTAAGGCCCTATTTTAGAAGGTCCTAGAAGATTCTAGTTTAAACTACAACATTATTCTCTACTTAGGAATGCCTATACTACCCTTCATTTAATCTGAAATTACTATCTTATACTAACTAAACCCTAGTCCTTTTTACCCTAGTTAAAATTCAACTATAGTTAAACTCAAAGAATCCTAATTCAGCTATATCCAAACACACTAATAGAAACCAACTAACAGCAAAACAAGAAATTACTGAAATAATAAAAATTAAAATCAATGAAACAAAACACATATCTAAACAGATTCGAAACAAAATTAAACTAACACCAAAAATCACAAAAATAGGATTAACCAAAATCAACTTAAAATTAAACTAAAAAAAGTCAAAAGCAGTCACAAGAGCTGAATCAATCATGAACAAACCTAAAGATTAATCGAAAACAAAGAAATAATCAAACTAGGAAGAAGGACTTAATGATTTGATATTCTAGTCGATTGAATCCGAATTGAGTCCCCAAATAATATTATATGTTTGTTCTTGGTGGTTAATTTTTTAGGACTACCAAGTGTCTATTTGAGTCCCCAAATAATATTATATGTTTGTTCTTGGTAAGAACAAACATATAATTTTATTTAGGAACTCAAATAGACACTTGGTAGTCCTAAAAAATTAACCAGTCTTTTATAACACCCTAGATCTAAAATTAATGGGGTTTCACTTGGATTCGAAGGGTTTTGATTTGGGATTTGGGAAGAGGAAGGTTAAGAGAGTGTAGGGTGTGAATTTGGTTGGATTTGGAAGAGTTAGGGTTTTGGCCAGAATTTTGATTCAATATTCGAAGAGTTTGGTTGTGATTTGAGGAAAGATAAGGTTGAATTCGGCATGGGGAGGTTGAGATGGAGTAGTGGTGTAAATTTGGACGGATTTGGGTGATCCCCGCCGGCGGAGGCGATTTTCGGCCGGCGGCTTACGGCGGAGGAGCGGTGGCGGCGTAACAGTACGAGGAAGAAGGTTTATGTCTCTAGGGTTTTCCAATCTTTAGGACAGTTTTATTAGAATCCAAGATTAATTCATGGCCGTCGGATTATGGGGAATGAAAGGCTTTGATTAATTGGCCATGAAACGACGTAGTAACACCCCCATACTACGTCGTTTCAATGGTCTGAGAGATGGGGCATTTGAACCGGGTAGGAGTGTGATTCGGGCCGGTTCTTTGGGGTTGGTTTGGGCCAATTTTGGCCGGATTTTGGGGAAAGGTCTTTGTTTGGGCTGACACTGGTTTGAGATGGGTTGAGGGGTTTTGGGCTCAATTTCGGTCCAACAATGATGGCCTGATTGCTTTTTTTTTATTTGTTTTTCTTTTCACTTATTTTTGTTTTATTTATTTTTGACTTATTTCATTTTTAAAACACAAAAATTAAAACTACCAAAACCTGATTGAACCCTAGAATTAAACTAATNGACAAAAATAAAAACCAAGCAAACCCTAAATAAATCCTAAAAGAAATGAAATACTGAGATGAATAAAATCAAACAAAAACAATCAAAAAACTAAGGCATACAAAGTGAAAATCTACAGATAGAAAGAGAGAAAGAAAATTAAGAAGAACTCACTGATTTGAGCTTTAATCTGACCAATTTTGAACCCGTTAATGTTATATGTCTATTTGGCCATTACTAAACAAGCAACGTCGACTGAAATCAACCCAAACATTTGAAAACCCAAAGAGGTCCAGACTCTTCGAACCCTAGATTTGAAATTTGTGAAGGCCCAGTGAGATTCGAGGGAAACTGATTGAGGGTTTAGGAAAAAGGAGGTGACGGGAGTATATGGTGTGATTTTGGGCGGATTTGAAGGAGTTAGGGTTCTGGGCCAAAGTTTCGATTTAAGATTCGAAAAGGCTGGTGATGATTCGAAGGAAACTAAAGGTATATTTGGACAGAGGGGAACGAGGGGAGGCTGTGGTGTTATTTTGGATTCGTTTGGATGATCGCCGCCGCCGTGAGGCGATTTCCGGCGGTGGTTTCAGGCGGAGCCGGCGAGGTCAGTCTCTGAGTTAAGTGGAGTGAGAGAGAGACGGGCTAGGGGGGTAGGCTCTCCGACCGTTGTATATTAAGTTTAAGGCAGTTCCTGACCGTTGGATCTACAAACCTAGACGGCTCAAATCTATCACCCTTAAAACGGTGTCGTTTTGCTAAAGGGGGGCAGGCTGGGTTGAGACGGGGTGTGGGCCTGGTCTGCTGGTTTGGGAAGGGAGTAATTTGGGCTAATCATTTAAATTCAAAATTGGCCCAAAACTAGTTTAAACACAACCCTTTCCTTTTCTTTTCTTTTTCTTTTTATTATTTTTTCAGTTTTTTGTAAAAACGCGAAATTAAAATAAAGACCTAATTTATTCCCAAAATTAAACTAATTATTTCCTCAAAATTGATTAAGCCCTAATTTAAAAAGAAACTCATGGCAAATTCAAAAATTAATAGTTAAAAATGCAAAACGAATTATTTTTGTTATTTTCCTTTTTATGAAACAACTTAATTACCGAACAATTCTTAAAAATGCAAATTTAACTCCTAAATGCACATGCAACATATTTTTTGTATTTTTTCGCTAATTAAAATGCATAAACAAAATGCAAACAATTAACAGAAAATGCCACGAAAATCCACAAAATTGCAAACACTGAAAGAACATCATTTTGTTTGAATTTCTGGGAATAATTCATATAGAGCAAAAATCACGTGCTCACACAGGTGTGGCTGTCTAGGGCATTATTTGCACTACTGTCCGAAAAATAATACTCTGTCCACGTCAACCCACCACATCACCCCGGTGGCACACAATACTACTAATACAACAACCCAAAGCCCATGGAAAACAGTGTCCTATCCAAAGAATTATAAAACTACTCACTACGGCCATACCGCTAATGCACAAACCACTCCTACGCAGCAACCACATACCACTACTCACACACATGGGACCCACTTGAAAGAATCCTCACAAAATCATCTCACCCTAAAAAATAGGTTTGCCTTCCCTGCTAATGATTCACTACTAGATACTGCCAGCCCCACTACCACTACACTGCCTGCTATCCCTATAAACACTCAACAAAACTCCATCTTACCGCCACTTACAACAAATTAGAGTCCACCAACACCGCTTCCTACTTACACTGAATCACCAGATTTCACCTTTATTTCTTTCAAAAATTCAAATTCTACCCCACCATTACATCCACTAATTCGTAAAGTCCAAAAAAAATAAAATGGTAACTCAAGAACAACCTAGGAATTTATCATTAAACCTTCGCCGTTATCATCCAACCCCTATAACTACTGACTACCCTGAAAACCTAGACTACTCCGATGAAGACAATTCAACAACACCAAACACACTATCACCTCCTCAGCAAAGACGCCTATCCACCATGCAACCACCTCACACACTAACAAACCCTCACATCTCATACCACACCACACATTACCACCCTCATAACCACTCAAGCTCACATAACAACTTCCGTCGCTTCTTCACCCCCAAATCATCATGACACTGTCACCAATGCAATGAATCACACAACTTACACTGCATGCACATTGGTACTTCAACCACAACAGACTGTAACTGATAATCATCGTCTGAGTTCAAGCAATGCAAACCTCGGTATGATCTCTACTCAAACAGTACTTTCTTTAAATATTATTATTACTACTACTAACCCTAATATGTTCCCACCACATAACTCCAACTCGCTCAACCACTTCTCTAACTCAACTTCCCAAAATGTATCGCCAACATTATCCCAGAAATTACCACCACCACAGGAAGAGACGCTACAACAACACCATCCACATCAACCACTACAACTTTCCACCAACTCACTACCACCATGCTCATCCACAAACTTTTCCTCATCCACAAACTTTTCCTCAAGCACCAGCAACACTGGTATACCAACACCACCCTCAATACTACTAGCCAATACCACTACAACCATTTCCAACTCTACACCAACAACCTCCTATGCTCTTGGACCTCACAACGCTACAACAACACACAACATTGCTCATGGAAACTGCGGATGCAATGACGGTGCTCATTCAGGAGGGATTACACAACACATGTCGACAAGAATATGTAATGCAGTTGATCCATCAACAGGACATCACCACCCTTCAACTTCATACATATCTACAACAATACCAACAATGGCAAACCAATATCCAACAACAACAACTAGCATGGGGTACACCCCCCCACATAACAACTACTGACACTGGTATGCCACCAACCACCAGCCGATGGAAGCACTTCATATTGTATTTTACCCCGTTAAAATATTTGGTGTCTTGTTACTCTCTTGTGTTATTATTATTTACCGTGGATATTATTCCTGGGCGGGAATATTTTTATTCCCAACAACGTGGTATCAGAGCCATGGCGAATAATAGTCCGCTGTCTTTTCAGTATCCCCGTCTCATAAAAGATAATTATGAGAAATGGTGTCTACGTATGAAAGCCATTCTAGGCTCCCAGGATGTGTCGGAAATCGTAGATAGAGGGTATGCAAAATCCGATAATGAAGAAGCTCTGCCTCAAAATGAAAAAGATGTTTTGGCAAAGACAAGGAAGAAGGATCAACAAGCCCTCACATTCATTCACCAATGTTTGGATGATGCCATGTTTGAGAAGGTGGCCGATGCTACCACCTCAAAGGAAGCTTGGGAGATTTTACAAAATTCTCTTCAAGGAGTTCACAAGGTGAGGAAGGTAAAACTTCAAACTCTAAGGGCTAATTTTGAAGTTTTAAAAATGAAAGAATCCGAATGCATTTCGGATTATTGTTCAAAAGTGAAGGCTGTTGTGAATCAATTAAGAAGATATGGGGAGGACATAAAAGATGTCCGTGTGGTAGAAAAGATTCTTTGCACTTTAACACCTAAATTCGATTTTGTGGTGTGTGCTATTGAAGAGTCTAAAGATTTAGACTCAATGATGGTGGAGCAATTGGAGGGTTCTTTACAGGCCCATGAAGAAAAGATCAAGAGGAGAAAAGAAGTGCCATTGGAGCAACTTCTTAAAACTCAAGCATCCTTCAAGGATTATGGAGGTGAAAGCTATCGAGGGAATGGACGAGGACGAGGTTGTGGCGGTCATGGACGAGGAAGAAGTAATGGTAACAACTTCAACAATGAAGCTAAAATCCACCAAACACTCAGAGGTCGTGGTCATGGACAAAGAAGAGGAAGAGGACGTGGTTACTACCAAGAAAATAATGGACAAAGGTATGATAAATCAAAAACTGAGTGTTATATTTATCATAAATTTGGCCATTACTCTTGGGAATGTCGTAGCAATTTTGAAGAAAAATCTAACATTGTTGACGACAAGAAAGAAGAAGATGAGTCAATGTTATTGCTGGCACTCAAGGAAGAAGACAGGGATGATTGCAGCTCGTGGTATTTGGACAATGGAGCAAGCAATCATATGTGTGGATGCAAAGAAAAGTTTGTGGAGATCAATAAAACGGTGAGAGGTAATGTGTCCTTTAGAGATACCTCAAAGATTCAAATCGAAGGGATATGCATGATTTTGATCTCCTGTAAAGATGGTAGTCACAAGCTAATTAGATGTTTATTATGTGCCAAAAGTAAAAAGTAATATTTTGAGTTTGGTCCAACTTCTTGAAAAGGAATATGACATCCACATGAAAAATATGCATCTTTGGCTTAGAGATTCTAATTGCTAAAGTGCATATGGCAAAGAATAGATTATTTTCTCTGAATCTTAAAACAATTGATGCAAAGTATTTGAAAGCTAATGTGCAAGATGAATCATGGTGTTGGCGCATGCGATTTGGGCACTTAAATTTTGAAGCGCTCAAATCAATGGGAGAAAAGAACATGGTACATGGGATACCATCAATCAACCATCCAAATCAACTATGTGAAGCTTGTCTTCTAGGAAAACATGCAAGGAGGAGTTTTCCAAAGGAGGCCATGTCAAGATCAACCAAGCCGCTCCATCTTGTTCACATTGATGTGTGCGGACCAATAAATCCACCTTCTTTTGGTAAAAGTAGATACTTTTTGCTTTTCATTGATGACTTTAGTAGAAAGACTTGGGTTTATTTCTTGAACCAAAAATCTGAAGCTTTTGCTACTATTAAAAATTTCAACGTACTTGTGGAGAAAGAAAGTGGCTTTGAAATTAATGCTCTAAGGTTAGATAGAGGAGGCGAATTCACTTCAAACGAATTTAATTACTTTTGTCAGTCTCATGGAATTCGTCGCCCTCTAATGGTACCTTATTCACCCCAACAAAATGGAGTTGCAGAGAGGAAGAATCGAATGATTCTTAATATGGCTCGATGTATGTTGAAAGCTAAAGGTATGCCTAAGGAATTTTGGACCAAAGCTGTCTCTTGTGCAGTTTATTTGAACAACAGGTCTCCAACAAGAAATGTTAGATATCAAACCCCTCAAGAAGCATGGAATGGAAGAAAGCCAAGTGTCAAACATTTGAGAATCTTTGGGAGCATAGCCTATGCTCATGTGCCACATCAAGGGAAAGCAAAGCTTGACGATCGAAGAGTCAAGCATGTGTTTGTTGGCTATGATACGAGTTCAAAAGGCTACAAGTTATACAACCCAAGCAGTGGTAAGGTGGTGGTAAGTCGCGATGTTGAATTTGATGAAGAATTGGCATGGGATTGGGAAGCTCAGGAAGAAACATCATATGATTTTCTTCCATACTTTGGTGATGAAGAAAAACCAGAGACCGTGGAACCTGTGAAGGATACAACTCCACCTCATTCTCCAACCAATGTTGCATCTCCCTTTTCTCAAGAAAGTTCAAATGAACAGCTGCAAAGGACAAGGAGCATTCAAGAGATCTATGAGGACACAGAAGAAGTCACTAAGTTTGATTTTTTTATGTTGTCTCTTTGCTGACAGTGAACCAATGAAATTTGATGAAGCTGTTACAAACAAAAAGTGGAGACAAGCCATGGAGGAGTAGATTGAGTCAATAGAGAAGAACAACACTTGGGAGTTAACACTCTTCCCAAGGGTCATCGAGCAATTGGAGTGAAATGGGTATACAAAATAAAGAAGAATGCAGATGGAGATGTGGAGAAATACAAGGCACGACTTGTGGCTAAAGGCTACAAGAAAAAGCAAGGCACTGACTATGAAGAGGTCTATGCACCTGTTGCCCGCATGGAGACGATTCGTTTGCTGATCTCTTTGGCAGCGCAAATGAAGTGGAACATCCATCAGCTAGATGTCAAGTCAGCCTTCTTGAATGGCTATCTTGAAGAAGAAGTCTATGTTGAACAACCATTGGGCTTTGTGGTAAAAAATCTGAAGATAAAGTGTTGCGGTTGAAGAAAGCTTTATATGGATTAAAGCAAGCCCCACGAGCATGGAATAGTTGCATCGACAAATATTTTCAAGACAATGGGTTTACTCGTTGTCTCCATGAATATGCTCTTTACCTTAAAGTTCATACTAATGGAGATAGCTTACTTGTTTGTCTTTATGTTGATGATCTTATTTTCACGGGCAATAACCCAAGTTTGTTTGAAGCTTTTAAGAAAGATATGTCCCGTGAGTTCGAGATGACAGACGTAGGGCTCATGTCATATTACCTGGGCCTAGAAGTGAAGCAGATGGAGGATGGAATTTTTATCTCTCAAGAAAGCTATACAAAAGAGATATTGAAGAAGTTCAACATGCTCGATTGCGACCCCGTGAACACACCGATGGAGAGTGGGACAAAATTGTCCAAGTTTGATGAAGGAGAAAAAGTGGATCCCACATTTTTCAAAAGTCTTGTGGGAAGTTTGAGGTACTTGACTTGTACCAGGCCAGATATACTCTTTGCAGTTGGAGCAGTAAGCCGCTTCATGGAAGCTCCTACCTCCACTCATTTGAAAGTCATTAGAAGAATTCGTCATTACCTAAAAGGTACGATTGACTTAGGGTTATTTTATTCCTCTTCTAGTGATTTCAACCTTATGGGATATTGTGATAGTGATTATGCGGGAGATATTGATGATAGAAAAAGCACAACTGGTTTGTGTTTTTCTTGGGTAATTCTGTTATTTCTTGGAGTTCAAAGAAATAATCAATTGTTACTCTCTCGACTTGTGAAGCTGAATATATAGCAGCAACATCTTGTACGTGTCATGCTATTTTGCTAAGAAGATTATTGAAGGAGCTCAATTTGCCACAAATTAAAGCTACAGAGATTTATATTGACAACAAATCCGCAGAAGCACTCGCGAAGAATCCAGTGTATCATGATCGAAGCAAGCATATAGATACAAGGTATCACTTTATCAGAGAATGCATTGCCAAGAAGTAAGTCAAGCTGAAATATGTAAAGTCTCATGATCAAGCTGTGGATATCTTTACAAAGCCTCTCAAGTTTGATGACTTCCAGAGACTGAGATCAAGACTTGGAATGAAAAAGAAAAATCAAAATTAAGGGAGAGATTTGTGGGTCCCTAAATAAAGAAATAAAAAAAAGAAAAAGAAAATATGATTGGAGGAATTGAGAAGCAATTGTGGGCGGCAACAGCAAGTTGCAAAACCAACTTGCTAAAGTTGGTTTTCTGATGGATTTTGCAAATTGAAGATATCAATGTTTTGATTGGTTAGAGCTGCGGTGACTTCTCCTATAAATAGAAGCATTCAGCTTCATTTCAAGTACACCAAATCGAGAGAAGCAACAGAGAGTTAGAGAGAGTAATCCACAGATTGTAGCTTGTGAGATAAATAGTGAGTGGGAGTACTACTGTAGTAAGGTGTTTAAAATAAAGAGTGTTATTTCTTTCGAAGTTGTAGTAGTCTCTTGACACTGCTAAGTTGTATTATTATAGTGATAATATTGCTCCGCTGGGGTATTGTATTTTACCCCGTTAAAATATTTGGTGTCTTGTTACTCTCTTGTGTTATTAGTATTTACCGTGGATATTATTCCTGGGCGGGAATATTTTTATGTAAGACATCTACCACGTACCCATTCAGAACACTGCCCGTTACATCTCAACTTTACCAAACCTTTCCAAAAACCTAATTCAAACTTCAAATTAGAAACTAAGTGGTTACAACATCCTGATTTTTCTCGTATTGTAACGGAAGCTTGGTTAAATCAAAAGAATTATGCTATAGGTCTAAAATGTTTTACGGACTCAGTTACACACTGGAATATAAATACATTTGGCAATATATTCTATAAAAAAATACTACTAGCTAGACTCCAAGGAATTCAACGTATGGACCCTACACGAAAAAATTCTTTCCACTATAATTTAGAAAATAAAGTCATTACGAATTTTAATACACTTCTCCAGCGGGATGAAGAATTCTGGAAATTAAAATCTAGGATCCACTGGTTAAATGATGGCGACGCTAATACAGAATTCTTTCACATTTCCACTATTTAAAGGAGTAGACAAAATAGTGTATTAGGTCTTCATGTCATAGTAGGTAACGTGACTTTTGATACATCTACAATTCATGCTACAATCCTCTCCCATTTCCAAAATCTATATACAACACAACTTTTATCTAGTTCCCAAGACCATACCCGTACATACTCTAATACTTTAAAGATGAAGATCTTCAAAAACTTCAATTACCTCTCTCTCATTCCGAAATTCTAAACGCAGTTAAATCTTTCGAACCATTAAAGGCACCACGGCCAAATGGATTACATCCCATTTTCTTTCAAAAATTTTGGGACCAAACAAAAGATGCAATAATCAATACATGTAACACTGCCTTTACAACATCTACTATTCCAGAGAACATCAATTCAACATTTATCACCCTCATGCCTAAAGTACCTTACCTTGAAACAATTAATCAATATCGCCCTATCAGTCTTTATAACACCATTTATAAAATTATTACTAAAATTATCGTTTCATCGTATTAGACCTCTACTAACTAAACTCATAAACCCCACTCAAAGCATTTTTTTTAATAAAGCTCCCCAGACAGAGGTCTGGGCGTTGTATTGCAAAAGAGTTCAGTGAGGGGGGATAGACGTTACCTCAGAAACATAATATAACATGGTGATTTCTATCACTCAAAAAAGGACAGTAGAGGAATCTACCACTCTATTGTCATAACTATATATACATCAAACTCAACTAACAAAAAAGTTGTTCTTCTCATATTTTGTTCTAATACTAGGCATTTGCCACTTATCCATAATGAAGGGTCCTTTAGCTTCTTTTGGTAGTTGTTCGAAGGATTGGCATATCAAATTCATGCCAGAAATGGAGGCGATTTTAGCTAAAGCATCAGCTACATGGTTACCTTCTCTATAACAGTGTTGGACCGTTGCATTTGCATGTTGAACCAATCTTGTAATTCTATCCATCACCATCTTTAGTTTCATGCTCTTGTTTCCTTCTTGGTTGACCATGTTCACTATGATATTTGAGTCAAGTTCGAGAAAAAAATTAGTGAAGCCTAACTGGTTACACCATTTTCCTCCGAACAAAGCAGGTAGAGCTTCTGCCATGTTATGACTGTCACAATCGACCGACATTACAAATGCCTCGGTACCGGAGAATGACGCATCCCTACTCGAAGAGGGAGTGGAAGTGGTGGAAGATGAGGGGTTTCCAACGGTGGATGAGGTGGTTCCCCGCACGGGGAAGGCGATGACCGATTTCAATAGCCTTGTCGGAGATGAACCGAAGCCTGTTCCTTCCACGATGGATACTGCGGCGATCACTGCGTTCAAAGCCAAATGGGGGATCCTTGATCATATTGAAATGGTGCCGGCGGATAAGGATATAGTGCATTTACATCGCTCGGGCTACTGCGTGTTTCCCTTTGTCGTCGGGTTCACGCTTCCCCTTCCTTCCTTGGTGGCTGATTTCTCCCGGTTTTACGAGGTGTCTCGGCTCAACTCTTTATGTATGCGTATAAGCTTTTCCTCATGCTCATTAAGTATGCAGAGCTGGGTGGCCGAGGAATTTCTCTAGGTCACATGCTCCACCTCTTCACCCCCCAATTTCTTCAAGGTACGATGATTCACATGAATCATCAAGGAACCAAGAGCTTGGTGGTGAAGATGGATGACAAGACCAACCGCCGCTTCTGGGAAAACTGCTTCTATGTCCGAACAGAGCATGTCGTATCGAACCCAGCGGGGTTTCCTAAGATGTGGAATTTTGCTAGTAAGTTCTCCTTTTCGTTTACTTAGTGTAATTTTTCCTAAGATGGTCATCGGTCGTCTCCCTTTAAAAACTTCGCTAAGAATTTTCTTTTATTTTTGCAGCCGAGAGACTACCTCCCCCGCTACTTGACGATATCCGCGAGTGGGTGAGCGCAATTCTCCCCCACACAGTGGGGATTTTTAAGTGTGTGTCTTTCCACGAGAAGTTTGGGCGCAAGCCGCTTACTGGTGAGTTGGTTCGCTATGGTTTCGCTTTGTTTCCTTCTTTATAGTTTTCTTTTTTACCTTGTCGTTATGTAATCAAATCCCTCCTTACTGACAGGTCAAAGAGGGGTGAGAAGGACGAGGGCTCCTTCTTTCCCATTCCGTCAATCGGTGCCATCTACCCGACCCGCACCAAGAGCCTCTGCAGGCGATGACCTAGAAGTTCTAGCCGCTCGTCAGATCGCGCCCACGACCAAAGTTGTACACTTGGAGGTTACTCCTCAACCGGAGACTCCCGTTCCGTAGTCCGTTCAACGGGCGAATCCTCCCGCAGCCGTAATGGAGAGACCCCCTCGAAGAGGCGAAAGGTAGTGTTGGAGGAGGCTTCTTTAGTCGAAACGCCTTCGAGGGGTGACCTTGTTTGGACGGCAACTGAGATCGGCGGTGGTGCTAGCCTGGCTGCGGAGGCGACACCCATTGCGGACGTTCAAGAGGCTATTGTGACGGAGTGTCATGACCCGGATTTCCCACCCTCAGGAGTTGTGATGGCGCCAACTCGTAGAAGCTAGGCAAGCCACGAAATATAGAAGTTCTTAACTTTTTCATTTTAATCCTTTTTAACAACTTGAGTTAGTAGGTAATCAACATATTAAAATTTACAATAAAAATAAATAAGCGAAAGACTTAAGCAACTTAAAATAACCAAGCCAGTACTACAATGCCAATATACTCCTCTACCCGAAATCTGGTGTCACAATATTCAGGGACGGACTAAGATTACTACAACAAATGTCTGAAAGAAATACAATCTGTCTCGAAATCTAATGAAAACAGAGTACATAATGAGATAGAAGAGAATGCCGGGCCTGCGGACGCCTGCAGGACTACCTCGGGATCTCTGGATGGACTGAAGGCTGGAGGGTCTTCCCCCTCAGCCTCGCATTCGCGACGAAGAAATCTGGCACCTGGGAGATTTGCCTTACGCGTTCGCGAGAGGGACCACGCGAATGCGAAGAGTAAAATCCCTGGGCACTGAACAGCAAAAACCTGCAACTTTTTGAGTTCCAAAAACCTTCCGAAACACACCCGAGCCCTCGGGGCTCAAAACCAAACATACGTACTAACTCAATAACATCATACGAACTTATCCGTGCGATCAAATCGCCAAAATAACCTCAACAGCAACGAATTAAACCTCAAAATCAAGGAAATATTTCAAAACTTCTTAAAACATCAAATTTTGCAATGTAGGTCCGAATCACGTCAAACACATTCCGTTTCTTACCAAACTTCACAGAATTATCTTAAACTGCATATAAGACCTGTACCGGGCACTGGAACCAAAATACGGGCCCGATACCAACATGTTCTGATCAAAGTTCATTTCCAAATCCTTTAAACAATTTGAGAAAACAATTTTCTTTAAAAATTCATTTCTTGGGCTTGGCACCTCGAAATTCGATTCCGGGCATACGCCCAAGTCGCATATTTTCTTACGGACCCTCCGGGACCGTCCGATCATGGGTCCGGGTCTGTTTACCCAAAATGTTGACCGAAGTCAACTTAAATGCATTTTAAGTCAAAATTTCAATATTTCACAGATTTTTCACATAATAGCTTTCCGGCTACACGCCCAGACTGCGCACGCAAATCGAGGTAAAGATAAAAGAGGATTTTAAGGCCTCGGAATGCAGAATTCATTTGAAAAACAAGTGATGACCTTTTGGGTCCTCATATTCTCCACCTCTAAAACAATCGTTCGTCCTCGAACGGACATAAGAAGGAAGTACGTGAGTTGGGGAAAAGATGGGGATAACGGCTCCGCATATCAGACTCGGGCTCCCAGGTCGAGGCCTCAGGAGGCTGACCTCTCCACTGAACACGAACAGAAGGAAAACTATTCGACCTCAACTGACGAACCTGCCAGTCTAGAATGGCTACCGGCTCCTCCTCATAAGACAAGTCCTTGTCCAACTGGACAGTGCTGAAATCTAACACGTGGGATGGATCGCCGTGATACTTCCGAAGCATGGACACATGAAACACTGGATGCACGGCTGATAAGCTCGGCGGCAATGCAAGTCTATAAGCCACCTCTCCCATTCGATCAAGAATCTCAAACGGACCAATGAACCTAGGGCTAAGCTTGCCCTTCTTCCCAAATCTCATCATGCCCTTCATAGGCGACACTCGAAGCAATACCCGCTCAACGACCATGAAATCCAAATCTCGAACCTTGCGGTCGACATAACTCTTTTGCCTGGACTGAGCTGTACCTGAATGCTCCTGACCTTGTCCAAGGCATCCTGGATCAAATCCGTACCCAACAACCGAGCCTCTCCCGGCTCAAACCATCCAATCGGAGACCGACACTGCCTACCATATAAAGCCTCATAAGGAGCCATCTGGATACTCGACTGGTAGCTGTTGTTGTAGGTAAACTCTGGTAAAGGCAAAAACTGATCCCACGAGCCTCCAAAGTCAATGACACAAGCTCGGAGCATATCCTTCAAAATCTGAATAGTCCGCTCGGATTGCCCGTCTGTCTGAGGATGAAATGCTGTGCTCAACTCGACCCGTGTGCCCAACTCTCGGTGAACTACTCTCCAGAAATGTGAGGTAAACTGCGTACCTCGATCCGAAATGATTGACATGGGCACACCATGAAGACGAACAATCTCCCGGATATAGATCTCAGCTAACCTCTCGGAAGAATAGGAGACTGCCACGGGAATGAAATGCGCTGACTTGGTCAGCCAATCAACAATGACTCATACTGCGTCGAACTTCTTCCGAGTCCGTGGGAATCCAGTAACAAAGTCCATAGTGGTACGCTCCCACTTCCACCCGGGAAGCTCAATCCTCTGAAATGAACCACCGGGCCTCTGATGCTCGTACTTAACCTGCTGACAGTTCCAACACCGAGCCACATATGCAACGATATCCTTCTTCATTCTCCGCCACCAATAATGCTGCCGCAAATCCTGGTACATCTTCGCGGCGCCCGGATGAATAGAGTACCGGGAGCTATGGGCCTCCTCTAAAATCAACTCCCGAAGCCCATCCACATTAGGCATACAAACTCGACCTTGCAATCTCAGAACTCCATCATCATCTAAGGTAACCTGCTTGGAACCTCCATGCTGCACCGTGTCTCTAAGGACACACAAATGGGGATCATCATACTGCCGATCACGGATACGCTCCAATAAAGAAGAACGAGCGACCGTACAAGCTAACACACGACTGGGCTCAGAAACATCTAGCCTCATGAACTAATTGGCCAAAGCCTGAACATCTACAGCAAGAGGTCTCTCACCGACCGGAATATAAGCAAGACTGCCCATGCTGGCTGACTTCCTACTCAAAGCATCGGCCACCACGTTGGCCTTTCCCGGATGATATAACATGATGATATCATAGTCTTTCAACAACTCCAACCACCTCATCTGCCTTAAATTGAACTCCTTTTGCTTGTACAAATACTGAAGATTCTTGTGATCCATGAACACCTCACATGCCACGCCATACAGATAATGCCTCCAAAACATCAATGCGTGAATAATGGCTGCCAATTCCAAATCATGAAACGGATAGTTCTTATCATGAATCTTCAACTACCGCGAAGCACAGGCAATGACCTTGCCATCCTGCATCAACACTGCACCAAGTCCAATACGAGAAGTATCACAATAAACTGTATAAGGCCCTGAACCTGTGGGCAAAACCAACACCGGTGCCGTAGTCAGAGCTGTCTTGAGCTTCTAAAAGCTCGCCTCACACTCATCCGACCATCTGAACTGGGCACCCTTCCGGGTCAACCTGGACATCGAATGCCCTAATCATCAACTGATGGTAGCTAGATCTCAAGTCAATCTTTGAAAATATCTTGGCACCCTGAAGCGGATCGAACAAATCATCAATCCTCGGCAGTGGATACTTATTCTTAATTGTAACCTTGTCCAATTGCCAGTAATCAATACACATTCTCATTGACCCATCCTTCTTCTTAACAAACAACACCGGCGCACCCCAAGGCGAAACACTGGGTCTAATGAAACCCTTCTCAAGCAAGTCTTGCAACTGCTCCTTTAACTCTTTCAACTCAGGCGGGGCCATACGATACAGTGGGATAGAAATGGGATGAGTGCCCGGAGCCAAATCAATGCAAAAGTCAATATCCCTATTGGGTGACATACCCGGCAGGTCTAAAGGAGATACCTCAGGAAACTCCCGAACAACGGGCATAGAATCAATAGAAGGGACCTCAGCACTAGAATTGCGAACATAAGCCAAATAGGCCAAACACCCCTTCTCAAACATACGTCGAGCCTTCACATAAGAGATAACACTACGGGTAGAATGACCAGGAGTCCCTCTCCACTCTAAACGGGGTAAACACGACAAGGCTAAGGTCACAATCTTGGCATGACAATCCAAAATAGCGTGGTAAGGTGACAACCAGTCCATCCCCAATATAACATCGAAATCAACCATGTCCAGAAGCAACAAATCTACACAAGTCTCAAGACCTCCAATCACCACAATACAAGAACGATGGACTCGATCTACCACAATAGAATCACTCACCGGTGTAGACACATAAACAGGAGCACTCAAGGGATCACTAGGCATGACCAGGTACGGTGCAAAATAAGATGACACATATGAGTATATAGACCCTGGGTCAAATAACACTAAAGCATCTCTATCACAAACCAGAATGGTACCTGTAATAACTGCATCGCAAGTCTCAACCTCGGGCCTGGCTGGAAGAGCATAACATCGGGGCTAGGCCCCACCACCCTAAACCACATCTTTGGGATGGTCTGCCGCTGGTTGGCCTCCACCTCTAGCGGCCTGAGCTCCACCTCTAGGACCTCTACCTCCACCTCTAGCACCTCTACCCCCACCTCTAGCTGGCTGGGCGGGCTGTGGAACACCTGGTGCCTGAACCATAGTGCGGGAACCCTATTGCTGCATCTAAGTACCCACCAATCTCGGACAAACCCTCCTGATATGACCATACTCACCACACTCATAGCATCCTCCTGAGTGCTGCGGTTGAGGAAACTGAGACCGACCCTGGCGACCTGAATGACCACCTCGAAAACTCTAGAGCAGCGGTGCACTAATAGGAGCTGGTGGTGCACTGTAGGGCTGCTGATCAGGATACTGCATGTGAGAACCACGGCCACCCGAAGCACCGTGAAAAACCTGAAGTGCTGATAGAAAGGGCCTATGAGGATGGCCTCTACCATACGAATCCCTGCCTCCAGACGAGGCACCACTGAATCTGCCTGACTGACGGGGTCTCTTGTCTTCCCTATGACCACCCCCCTGTGATAGAACCATCTCAACTCTCCGAGCCATATTGGCCTTCTTTCCCAGCCTCTCTAGCCATCTGAAGATGAATCGGCTGAATAAGTCCATCAATAAACCTCCTCACCCTCTCTCTCTCGGTGGGAAGTATGATAAGAGCATGACGAGCCAAGTCGATAATCTGGTCTCATACTGAGTAACGGTCATAGAACACTGCTGGAGACGCTGAAACTGCCTCCGATATGCCTCTCTCTGAGTGATGGGGAGAAACTTCTCCAGAAATAGCTGAGTGAAGTGCTCCCAAGTCAACGCTGGTGATCCAGCTGGTCTAGCCAAGCAATAATCTCTCCACCAAGTCTTGGCGGATCCAGATAAGCGAAAAGTAGCAAAATTGACCCCATTGGTCTCCATTATCCCCATGTTCCTGAGAACCTTATGACAGCTGTCTAGATAATCCTGGGGATCCTCAGTAGATGCACCGCTGAGAGTAGCAGTGAAGAGCTTGGTGAACCTGTCCAATCTCCACAAAGCATCGGCAGACATAGCTGCACCATCGCCGGTCTAAGCTACCACACCCGGCTGAACTGCTCCAACTGGCTGAGCTACTGGAGTCTGAAACTGGGGAGCTACCTGCTCCGGAGTGCGAGTAGCAGGAGTTTGGGCTCATCCTCCAGCCTGAGAGACGATTGGTGCTACAGGAAGTAGACCTGCTCGGGTGATAGTCTCCATAAGGCCCACTAGACGGATCAGAGCGTCCTGAAGAACTGGGGTAGAAATAAACCCCTCTAGGACCTGAGCTGGGCCCACCGGAACCACTGGGCCAGAACCTCATCATCAAAATCAACCTGAGGCTCCGCCGCTGGTGCTGCTGCTCTGGGCTGAGCTCTGCCCCTTCCTCGGCCTCTAACACGACCTCGGCCTCGCCCTCTGCCCCTCGTGGGAGCTGCTGCTGGGGGCTCGGGGTGCTGATCGGTAGATGAGGAAGTACGTGTTCTCGCCATCTGCGAAAGAACAGAGTAGAAGTTCAATTAGCATTGAGAAACCAAACCGCACGACAAGAATGAACAAATGTGAAGTTTTCCTAACTCTGTAGCCTCTGGGAATAAATACAGACGTCTCTGTACCGATCCCTCAGACTCTACTAAGCTTGTCCGTCAATTATGAGACCTATGTAACCTAGAGCTCTGATACCAACTTGTCACGATCCGGATTTCCCACCTTCGGGAGTCGTGATGGCGCCTACTCGTAGAAGCTAGGCAAGCCACGAAATATAGAAGTTCTTAACTTTTTCATTTTAATCCTTTTTAACAACTTGAGTTAGCAGGTAATCAACATATTAAAATTTACGATAAATAGAAATAAGCAGAAGACTTAAGCAACTAAAAATAACTAAGCCAGTACTACAATGCCAATATACTCCTTTACCCGGAATCTAGTATCACAATATTCACGGACGCACTAAGATTGCTACAACAAATGTCTGAAAGAAATACTATCTGTCTCGAAATCTAATGAAAATAGAGTATATAATGAGATAGAAGAGAACGCCGGGCCTGCGGACGCCTACAGGACTACCTCGGGATCTCTGGATGGACTGAAGGCTGGCTCTCCAAGTGCTACTGTCCAAATGCTGCCCCGGTATCTGCACATAGTGCAGAGTGTAGCATCAACACAACCGACCCCATGTGCTGGTAAGTGCCTGGCCTAACCCCGACGAGGTAGTGACGAGGCTAGGACCAGACTCCAGATAAATTTGTGCAGTTATATAATATATATCGGAAAATAAACAGGAATAAACAATTTAAATGGGAGGGGATACATGCTACGGGGAAGAATGTCAAATCCAGCAGGAACTTAAGAGAAATATGAGAGAACAACTCCGAATCTACAACAAAACAATAATAGTACTGTTGCGGCGCACAACCCGATCCAATATAACATTATTGCGGCGTGCAACCCGATTCATATTTAGTATTGTTGCGGCATGCAACCCGATCCATATTTAATATTGTTGCGGCATGCAACCCGATCCATATTTAGTATTGTTGCGGTGTGTAACCCGATCCATATATAGTATTGTTGCCGCGTGCAACTCGATCCATATTTTCATATACCTTAAGCAACAACGATACCAAGAGTCCAGGCCAGGGGATCAATAATAAACTACACTATCCCGGCAAGGGATCAACAATAAAAGTAAATACGTCCCGGCAAGGGAGAATCAGCTATAACCAATCTTAACTCAGCTTCTATTCATCTCAGCTAACACCACTATTCAAATCATAAGTAATTTCCACGAGAACAAACTTAATCCTTGCTCAATATCGAGAATCATTAATTAAAGCATCCGTGGTATCATTTAAGAACACAACAAATTTCAATTTAAGACTCACGGTCATGCTCGACTCCAACGTATAGATACTCGTCACCATGCCTATACGTCGTACTCAACAAGAAGCGAATAGCAAATAGGACACAACTCCTAATCCCTCAAGCTAAGGTTAGACCGAACACTTACCTCAAACTTCCACGGCCAACTCAATCCTCAAACACCGCCTTTCCTTTCGAATTCGGCTACAAATCAATTGTTTCTATACATAATTGACTTCAAAACATCAATAAACTCTAAACAATCCAATTCCAATGCTTAATTATGGCTTTCTAACCATTCTTCCCAAAAAGTCAAAAATTGACCCCGGGCCCGCTTGGTCAAAACACGAGGTTCGGACCAAAACCCGATCACCCATTCACCCACGAGCCCGAATATATAATTTTTTTTGAAATCCGACCCCAAAACGAGGTCAAATTCTCAAATAATTAAAAAGTCCTAACTTTACCCAAATTCCTAATTTTCTACCCTTAAGAACATGATTTAAGCCTAGAAATCTAATGGGTGTTAATAGAAATTGAAGAAAATGAGTCTAAGATTACATACCTATGAATTGGTGGTGAAATTCCCTTTCAAAAATCGCCCAATTTGAAGTTTAGATGAAGAAGTTATGAGTTTTGGTGAAAATCCCGTAATGGCTACTGTTCTGGTCTTTTAAAATAACTGCGCAAAATTGGTCATCGCGTCCGTGATAAGCTCATCGCGTTCGCGATGAGTTAGGTCTGACAGACCTTCTCGTTCGCGGAAGATGGCTCGCGTTCACAGAGCTTTGGCTCCTCAAACCTACGCGTTCGCGGGCCAGTGGCCGCGTTCGCGATGCACAAAATGGTGACCCCTCCCCAGACCTTAACCTTACGCGTTCGCGGGAGCATGGACGTGTTCGCAAAGGGTCTTTCCCCCTCAGCCTCGCATTCGTGTCTCAAGATTCGCGTTCACGAAGAAGAAATCTGGCACCTTGGAGATTTTCCTTACGTGTTCGCGAGAGGGACCACGCGAACGCGAAGAGTAAAATCCCTGGGCACTGAACAGCAAAAACCTGCAACTTTTTGAGTTCCAAAAACCTTCCAAAATACATCCGAAACACACCCGAGCCCTTGGGGCTCAAAACCAAATATACGTACTAACTCAATAACATCATACGAACTTATCCGTGCGATCAAATCGCCAAAATAACCTCAACAGCAACAAATTAAACCTCAAAATCAATGAAATATTTCAAAACTTCTTAAAACATCAAATTTTGCAATTTAGGTCCGAATCACGTCAAACGGATTCTGTTTCTTACCAAACTTCACAGAATTATCTTAAACCACATATAAGACCTGTACCAGGCGCCGAAACCAAAATACGGGCCCGATACCAACATGTTCTGATCAAAGTTCATTTCCAAATCCTTTAAATAATTTTAGAAAATAAATTTTCTTTAGTAAAATTCTATTTCT